>NW_020448263.1:1291179-1306495 GCF_003343035.1 Apteryx rowi
GTTTTCCCTCCAAAAACGCTGGCCCCGAACTTTGCGCCCCCTCCCGCGCGCGCGGCGGCGGCCAGGCCCCTCGGCTCCCCGTGTCCCCGTAGGCCTGGCTTCCCGCCTGGGCGCCTGCCACCGCCTAAAGTTGGGGTGTTTCTGGTGCCCCCAGCGCCTTACGCAGTCGTCCTGGCAAGTCTCAGCGCTGGGGCCTTCCGAAGTGAGGGCCTGCAGTGAGGCAGCAGGCGCTGCCCCTTCCAACACGGGCCGTGTCTGCATTTTAGGCGCCTGCCTACGAAATGGGGGCTAAGGGCGCCCGTGAGGTTCAGAGGCGTCTGCTTAATGTTCCCCCATTACAGTGGTGTTTAGACAATATGTGTCTGAACATAAATTACCTCATAATTATCTCTGTTCACATTCCACAGAGACCTGTTTGTGATTCTTGCAGCCTCTTGTGAGCAGACCGCTCATAACGTCACACAGCATTGCTGTCGCGGCCACCTGAACTACGCTCCAGCCACGCGGCCTTGGGCTTGTAGTGACCTTTTGTTTTTCTTTAAACGCTTTAAGAAATGTATCTTAGCTCTGGGGAAGGATAGTGAAAGGGAGCCCCAATTAATAGACTAAGTGATATGGGGGCGCTTGGGTGACTTCTCTGGCCGCTTTACCAATAAACCCCCTTCTATATCTAGCTGTATCTGCGACAAAAATAGTTGGGCTATATAAGTTTTAAAGACTTTACAAACACAGATGATAGGTATGGAGTGTGGCAAAGTCAGACTTCTTTTTCAGTTTAGTTGCTTTTTCGAGTTGGACTTTTAACGTTAGAGTGAATTGACTGTGCAAGACACAGGCCAACTCTTTCGTCAGAATAAATGGATCTACTGCCATTAATATCAATCAGATTGAACTAATTACGTTAATTGGGTACTTGGCATGTAGTTCCTTTGCCTTTGTCATGACAACAGTATCTTCATTTTTGTTATTTACGTACACTATAAAGATATATTTCATTTTCTCCCACGATTATTAGCAAATTGATCTATTAAATTGTATAACCAATTATTCCCCTCTRAATGAGACAGATTGCTTAGGAACATATATTAACATAACATGAAGGCAAAGGGAAGGCAAAAATGTGAACATTTCTTTTCAGGGAACTTAGTTCATACTTTGTAATTTTAGACTCTTGCTCCTGAAGAATTTTGTGTCTGTGCACACATATAAAGTTGCAATGTTAAAGCTGTGGTTTGTTTTCTATTAAAAAAAAAAAGTCTCAGCCTCTGATGCTTTTGCATTCATTAAGAGGCATATCTGTTTTTCCAGCAAGAACTACAGGCCCAACACCATGTAAGTACTTCAGGATCAGGGAGTAAATAGTCTTTCTCTAAGAGGTAGTAAGTGGATTGATTGAGTATGCCACGTTATAAAGATAGGAGAAAAATTCACACCAACTCTGATCACTAGCAAGCTGCTTCCAGTCCCCACTGGGAATTAAAGTAGCTGAGCACTACATCTTTGAAAAATGAGATTAATTATGGAAATAGCACATGAACCTTAACTAGAGTGGCACTAAATAGCACTTAAATATGGAGGAAGCTGAAGGTAATGGTAAGAGCATCCTGCTGTGTTTTTACCATGTATTGGTGAGAGTATAAATTCATTTTAGATTTTATTTTTAAAAACAAATTCTTTAGTTAATTTTTCATTCTGTGAAGCACTTGCAACATACTGTTTGATTAATGTTAGGAACAGCTGAAAAATAAGGCCCTGACTCTGACCACGCTTATATCTCTGCGTAACTTTGCGTCGTTAAAATCAGTGAGACTAGTGGTGCAAGGAAGGTTAATCAATACAGTCAGCATTGCCAGGATGGGGTTTACATACTTGCATCAAGCTATGGGGTAGCTTCTTATGGTAGGGCACAGGGAATTGTGCGTATGCAATATGCAACAAGATGACTCTTCTGTATTAGCTTTTTGTTATCCTCAGAAATGTTGAACTCTTTTTCTCTTCAAAGAGTAAAGCAAAGAACAGCTGTCCAAATATTGGTTATGGCTCAGCAGTCAATGGGGATTTCCAGTCACAGACATACTGAGTCTCCGACAAGTAAAGAGAGAAGTTAACGGTGCTGATGTTAACTTTTGATTCCTTGAACAAAAGTAAATTACAATACTCAAATAAGGTCAAGAAGGCAGGAATTTAGCTGGAATTTCTACGAGGAATAGAAACTTATGGATTTAATTTTGGAACTAAGATATTTGTAGAAACAGGTACTTTCCTAGTTGCACTGATAGATAAAGACTTAGTACTGGATTCTGGCCCATGCTCTTTCTCTTTTATCTAGTACATTATGGAGAGGAAAGAAAGGCTGGAATATGCAGCATTTTGACAAGTCTCAGAGGTTAAATGACACCTTGGATGCTATAGCTGGTAGCAATAAAGTGCTAAAGTGAAAAATAAAGTCATAAAGTAAATAAAGTAAGGTGCTAAAGGCTGCTGTAAATTACACTAGAGGCCAGACTGGTCCAGACAATCTTGACATCAAGGGATTATAAAAATGACCTGGTGTAACTGCAGATTTGATCTATAAAAGAGAAAGCGAAGGTCAGAAATCTGTATTGATTGATGTAATTTATTATCTACTTTGGGTTCTTGAAGTCTTTTCCATAGCTTGGGTAACAACCTGTAAACACTTCTGTGTATGTAGGGTTACTATAATACTTGTGCGATGACACCGGGCATCTAAAGAAACACTGCCACTCCTTGTAGAAATATGCTTGGTGTATCTCCTAACCTAGTCTGGAGAGGCATGTTCTTCCCTGGAGATGTTTTGAAGAGGCCATCTGATTTGCAGAAGAAAATTGAAGCTCAAGTTCAGTATCAAGCTCAGTCAGGAAGAGGTAAGATGGAGTATCTCAACAGTTGTAACTGAGGGCACAGTATCAGTCTGAAGCTCCAAATTTCTCCATATTTGACCATATCCAGCAGTCAGTGTGAAACATTTCCAGAGCAAATGAAGGCTGATTGTACATAATTCTTCATTTTTTGTTTTAAGATACCAGGCTCCATCTGTGTCTCCACTTCACCGGAGAATATCCTAGCTCTAAAATGAATCTCTGTTTTCTTTTGTGGCCTCACCTGTTCAGAACCAGAAGGAACTGTGTGGTATCTGCAGCTACCTGTCTTCTTGTCTCCATTTTCCACTCCTACTTTCCTTCTCAGGCTGTGTGACTAGACAGATTGTCCTGGATACAGAAACTTTTCCAATTAAGAACAGAATCAGTTAGTATGTTTCCACTGAATATTTTAGCTTTGACTAAACATTTTGTTACAGTAAAGACAGTGGTTTCATATGAAAGTATTCTAGCGGGATGTCTGCTTTTGTGGATTCTGAGTTCACACAGTGTCCTACTGCTGACTGTATGTGAGCCCTATTCCCATGGCTCCCTGTGCTAATAGTGAAGTTTATGGTTAATGCTGAACATTACTTCTTCTAAGTAACACACAAGCAGTGCCAATGGGTAGCAGTCATTTTCAATTTCCAGAGGATCAGAATGAGTATGTAGGGTTCCACTCCTACACTTGATTTTACAAAAATCCTGTGAATCTCCAAAACCTTATAAAATCAAGACCTCATAAAACAGCCTCCCTTTGAATGTTAAACACAAGTGTATTTTAGATTTAAGGGAATCAGAAGCGATAAAATCTGATTTTAGTTGTAGTGAGTGTTCTTTGTGACCTTTCTCAACAGGGTGTGTAAGTCCTATCTATCTTGAACTTCTAGGATTCCACATACAGTCAAGGACATGCTGGGGTTTTTCTCTCCCATGGGATTTTCTGTTCAAAGTGGCGTTACAGAGACCATGGATGTTAAAAGGAAATAAGATGACAGTTGAATCACTTTGTACTGTCATCTGTGTGCAAAGAAGCAGTGACCTTTCTCGTGTTTTGAACTCAGCATCTCAGCGTAGATTAAGAAGAGTGACTCATGCTCTCCTATGTCATTTGTACCTTTTATGTGAAGCTGCTCTGCTTTAGACTCCAACTGCTGCTAACGAAAAACCCTTCTTCGTGCTCAGCACACAGAGTTGTTTGGAAGGTTTATCTAGCAAAATGCTGAAATAAATCGTTAATATCATCAGGATTACATAATCTGGGGAAACATGGAGAAAAGGAACAGGTAAAAAATGAAAAGTAATTTGATAATTTAACCAGCATGTAGATATTCCCTCTGGTATTTAACATTCAGGTACAATTGCATATAGAATAAATACTCTTCAAAATCAAAACTGTGTCTTATTACCAAGCAGGTCATATTTCCAGCAACCATTTCTCAATATGTAAATATGAGCAGTGATTGCTTTAGAATACATATAATTATATATTCAGCAGAATGCATAATTTTACCCAATGAACCATAGTTAATTTTATCTGAAAATTAGTGATTATCATTTTGGTGTTAATTACAGAGAACTAAATACATCTTCAGTGTGAAAGGACAGACTCCTCTCTCTTTCATATACCCCAAGTCAATTGTGGAATAGCCAATGTCACTTTGTGATTTTGAGTATATACAAAAAATACTTCAGAAGATATTATTGAAAATGAAGGAATAATGTTCAGATTAGGACCTCTAGCACCTGAAGAATAATCTTTCACTTAGCTCTGCATGATGTATCTTGCCCACCCAATATTTTGCTCTTATGCATATGGCTATTCTATGAGCATCCATGAGAGACACGGGTCTGGAGGGAGACCAGAGGGAAAAGAACAGTAATATTAACCACATTCCTTTCCATTCTGGATTCCCATATTTGATTCTGTGCCTTTAAACTCTCTGCATGCTATGTAGAAAACCTAGGGGTTGATATGAGGTCTGAAAGAGGACTGCTGGTCTCAGTAAAGCATTATACAAAGAGTAGAAAGCTTGTGAGTGAAAAAGAGTCAACTAACATCTTTGAAGACTGATGTCTGTTATACAGAAAAAATATTTTTGGTATGAACTTTCCCTCAATATGCAGCCCACCTGGTTTTGCCCTCCCCTGATGGACCTGGGAAATGTCAAAGGGAAGCTCCCTGACAACCCTTCCTCTAGGTGAGGGAGAGGTGCTGCTAGGATCATGATAAAATGATCCTGGGGAAGGCATTCTTCTGCACACTTCATTCTAACACATTTGGGCTCAGAAATGCACTTGAGTCTGATGAAAGATGATAGGATCAGTCTAGCTGGCTTGGATATAAACAATTACCGAAGTGCTTTGCTAAGTTACTGTTATGTTGCAGGGTAGGATGATGTAGGCTGGAGAGCAGCTGACTTAGTTACATGGATTATCTAACATTTTCCTTAGTACCAGTGGGAGGATTTGAATGTGGAATAATTTACAAGTGAAGAAACCAGACGGGGGCAACATACGTACCCAAGGAACATTAGCATTCAACTTCAGAGCAACTTCTGTGTGACTGTATATCTATTCATTGGAATATCCTGAAAATAATTGCATACATATGTATTTTAGCCCCACCCTCCAGTAATATCAATAGACTTAAGTTTTATATTGAGTTGCAAATTAAGGGAATAGACTTTATTTTAAGAGTGTTGAACACATGGCTGCCATCCAACAACTTCAGTATGGCACCCACCCAAGAAATTGCTCCAAGGCAGCCTAATCAAGACAGAATTTCTATCAAAAATACATTTTGAGACAAGGCTCTCACTCTTTTTCCAAAGTAGAAAACTCCTTTGATGGCAGTCACAGAGAGCATTTAAGACCATTCTCAGGTGCCTTTTTTTGCAAACTGAAAACCAAACTCAAAGAGCTGGGGAAGAAATCACAGGACTCATTTTAACACTTTTCCCTAATCCAATTGGACAATGGAGGTTGAATAACAGCCAGCTGATTTCATTTTAGTTCTCATTTTTTCACTTCTGAGGGGGAAAAAGCTCTTAATTTACTACAGAAGGTTTTAATTCTGCTCTGTAAACATGAATGGTGCCTAGGATTTAAAGTATAGCGTAAAGTTGAGTTAAATTGCCTCATAATAGGCTACCCAGCTTTAGTTTTTTTACTACCATACTTTTCAAAATGCTGGTTTGGATTTTGGGTTTGGGTTTTTTTTTGTTTTTGCTATTTCCCCATTACGTTTTATTGTTCCTGTAGAGCTTTTCATGCTTTGCACAGTCCAGTTCTAGCAAATGGCTATAGTCAGAGTTGTGGTTTGTGGCAAAAATGTAATGTGTTGGAGAAAAGATGGGAATGACTCAGTAACTCGACAGCAATATAACCCACTCCGCATGCCCAACAGTGCAGCAGTATAGTTCACACAGACTGCAGAGGATGGATGCTTTGGACTGACCTATGAGATATAATGGCTGTTACAGTCTAACAGGTTCTTTACAGGTAGATAATTGAAATGGAAATAAGACGTGAAGTCCTCCATCAACTCCATGAATTGTGGCTTTTAGAAAGAAGGTGTGGCTTCAGGCTGGCTAGTACAATAGAGTTGCTTCACCTCCATCTGACTTCACAGAAAGCCAAACATTAGACCTGCCAGGAATGGGACATTCTGAAAACAAAAAAAGCATAAGCCATTCTGGTCAGATGAGTGACAGCCCTCCAGAAAAGCCAAATCAATATAAGAATGCAACAGAAGAACTTGAAAAATAACAATGAGCTCAAATATGATATTAAATCTTGGTTTTGGAAAATCCATTTAATATCTCATCCCTTAGACTAATAAATTTGTTTTTGTATCTAAAAAAATATTCCAAATACCTATTTTAAACATAAGCATTTTTCTCCTGTTTTTGGTCCAGGCACTGAATGGCTTTTGCAAATGCATGAGAATATGATTAAAGAAGTAGAACACACTAGTCACCCATATATATCCACTCTCCATTTTAAGAGAGATGAAAGAGTACGTAAGTGGAAGTGACAAATATTTTACACTAGTAATCATTTCTTTCCTTTAGAGCATATATAATATAGATCGGAGAGCCTGTATTTTTAAAATAAAGATCACTGTTTTTTAAGACTGTTATCTGATTCTTGTTATCTTAGATGTCAAATTCAGTAAGTCTAAAAATAATACCATTCCAAGAGAGGAATGTAATAAAACTTTTTGTTAAAGCTATTTTAAATGTGGGCTACTATCATAGGCAGATTTGGATTCTTACTTTTTGTGCATTTTTTTAAATTAAGTTCAGATCAAATTGAAGTGTTTCTTAGCTGTCAGATAGTCCAGAACATTAATTCTGGCTTCCCATATTTGAAGGAAAAAACTTTTTCATGTTTCAAAGATGAAAGGGCCAAAGGCAAATCAAACATCACATGAACCTAGCAGACAGAATGACCCAGTGCTGTTAAACAAGTTATTGAAACTGCAGCTTGGGAAATTATTCCTAAAAGGCAAGAGCACTTCTAACAGCCCTTGGGCCTTTTTTGTTTGGAGTCCACTTTGAAAGGACATTGAAGCATGTGCCCTGACCTTGAAATAGTATGTAATGGGTTATGTGTATTAAAGTGGCAATGAGATGACCGTGTGATGAGCTCAGAGCTGACTGTCCAGAATCCTGGTGGTAGAAAAGGGTTCTGAGACAGCTGCATTACCTTTATTAAGCATCACTGATGTTCAGGAGGAAAAATGGGAATCGTCCCAGGACATAACACTTTGCACTGTATTTTAGAGCTGCTGAATTTTTGCAGTAGAGAGACTGAAGCATAGGTAAATGAGCCAGAGCCAGGCAAGGTGGCAATTACGGCAACAAACAAAGTGAGATCCAGAAAAACGTGCAGAGATGTAAGCAAGGCTTTGGAGGCAAGCACATTAGGGAAAATATGGAGAGGAAGTGATGAGCAAAACAAGAAAAAATGGTTATTTTTCAGAAAGAGAAAAAAGATCTTATTCTAGCAGTTTCTTCAGGCACCAGCTGCTGCTTCACTTGCAGCTACATGTAGCCACATCTTTGTAGTGATGGGGTGCACATTCTGGGCTTGTGTCCTACTTTCTCTCCTGTGATTCCCACAGTCTTTGGGCCCTACCTTCATAGATTCTCAAGCTTAAAAATTCCAGCAGTAAAGTTAGAAACCTGTAGCCATCAGAATAATGGGAGATTCCTAGAGAGAGCAAACTGCTCTGTAGAGAATTTATTATCAGCAGGAATAGAAGCCTGTATCAGCGCTTTACTGGTGGATAAATCAGTGAGTTTGCTAATGATGTTTCAGTTCTCTTGATTGAATTGGATTTGTAAGACAGAAATGCAGCTGCAAACTGAGTTGCTTATATGACAAGAGAATAATGACTAGCCAGTCCTGACCACCCAGGGTTTCTGCATAGGTGGGATAATTTAGCCCCCGTTACTGTTGTTATTATTTTATATGCAAATGAATTATCAATGCCTTTATACAATCACTTCCTGGACCACTTGCAAAAGAAATATCTTCCCCTTATTCTAGCCGGAGTTTAACACTAAATCCCAGTCCTACTAKAGTCTGTAGGTGTTTTATTATATTATAGATATGATCCTTTCAGAGGACGTTAGAAGTGAATATAAAATACTGGAATTGCCTGTAGTTATGGGACTGTTATTTTCACAGAATCACAGAAAGGTTGAGGTTGGAAGGGACCTCTGGAGATTGTCTAAGTCCAACCCCCCTGCTCAAGCAGGGTCACCTAGAGCACGTTGTACAGGATCGCGTCCAGGCGGGTTTTGAATATGTCCAGAGAAGGAGACTCCACAACCTCTCTGGGCAACCTGTTCCGGTGCTCTGTCACCGTCACAGTGAAGAAGTTTTTTCTCATGTTCAGATGGAACTTCCTGTGTTTCAGTTTGTGCCCATTGCCTCTTGTCCGCTCACGGGGCACCCCGGAGAAGAGTCTGCCTCCGTCTTCCTGACACCCTCCTATCAGATACCTCTCAACGTTGAGGGGATTCCCCCCAGAGCCGGAGCCTTCCCTTCTCCGGGCTAAACAGTCCCTCCTCTCTCAGCCTCTGCAGCCAGGCACCTGGTCTCCAGTTGGTGCATTGCCACCAGTCGGTCCAATTGTCTCAGCAATGCAGAGACCAGCTGGTGAGTTCCTGGGCCACCCCAGGAACTAAGGACCTCCGTGCCCTGGGGACCCACTGTGTATACTGCAGCTCTAGGGCAATTTGCTCTCTCGGACAAAGCTGACTTTTACCCTTAGGTCTCACTCATAACTCCAATAATGCCACAGCTCTTGCCACAGGTCTAGAATACAGTTCTCTTTACTGAGAGTCAGACACAGGGTGGTTGCCTGTGGCGGGAAGGCAGTGTCCCCCTGTCCAGTGCATCTGGTCTGTGGACACAGGCTGGGCGCAGGCAGCAGGCTCACGGGGCTCCCTCTGGCAGGGGCTGGGGACCGGTGGCATGCCTTGGGGCTGCCACAAGGCCCGATGCACAGAACTGCCGAGAAGAAGGAGCCCGCATGGGCTGGGGCAGCGCTGCCTCTTCAGGGCCAGCTGTAAGGATGTTGTGAGTGGCGACTTAACCGGGAGCGGCCTGCCCTTCGCTCTGGCCCCGTCTGGCCTGACCGTCTGCTGCTCGCAGGAGCCTGGGAGCTGGGAGACGATGCTGCTTGGCTGCTGGTGCTGGAGCTGGCCGTCCCCGACTGTGCGCTGGAGGCTGCAAGGAGAGGCAGGAAGGTCAGCAGCATGGCCCCACGCCCCCAGGGCAGGAGAGGCCAGAGCACTGGCCCCCCTGGGAGGAGAGAGCCGCTGCCAAGCGCAGCCTGAGCAGCCACGGGCGGGCCTTGTCTGGCTCCTGGCTCTGGCCTGGGGGCACCCAAGCGGACCCAGGGTCTCCTCTTACCAGTGCCCAGGCCCGCGCAGTCGTCACACTCCCAYGTGGCTGTGGTGGGCCTCAAGGCGGAGCAGCGGYGGTGCRTGCCTTTRGCAGCACAGGAGSARMRMAGCAGCWGCYRCSRYSKSSKRRRRMARSRRRGKKGKTGGYSRSMRKRGYRGSMRSCRSYGSYRGYRRYGMCRSSRRGGMSGCMGMSRASRAMRRARSRRMGCRAGCAAGAGRGTASCCGGCAGAGCTCCCYGAGCTGGCCCCACCTGAGTGCCAAGAGGCCTTGCTCCCAGAGCCCTGGGGGAGGTGAAGAGCCTGGGCASAGCCCCAGGCCAACCCTCCACTCCTTGGCRCACCGCTTGGCCAGTGCTAGCAGRGGCATGCCTCCTGCCCMGGCAGCWCAGCATGCCCACRGAAAAGGGCTCTCCCTTTCCCTGTCCTTCCTGCCCTGCAGGGYGTSCAGCCACCTTCCAAAGACCTTCAGAGATGGCGYGAGGCTGGCACCAAGGCACCTGCYGCCAYGTGGGCAGKGGGGAAATTGCAGCTTTGCTGACTTACCCCTCTTCTGCTGCCTCTTCTCGGCCRCGCGCACRAAGACACCGGCTGGCRTCACATCSACGGTGCCTCTCRTACARCTCGGCAAAGGCACCSTCTGCCTCCCACGTGGGTTGTCTGCCGGGTTGAAGCCAAGCAAGGGCATGAGCMTCCCCTGCCSCTTAGGCTCRTGCCCCTCTTCTGYCTCRTGGGCACAGGGCAAGGGCAGGARAGAACCAACCTGAGGGGCACTCGGATGCCCAGGGAAGACATTTCCCACAGGAATGTCTCCCTGTCTTTACACTGCGGGCACTGGAAGCAGAAGAAGCCTGCCCCGAGAGCCTATTGCTGCAAGAGAGGCACAAGCAGCGTGAGCGGGGCACTGCCCACTGCTTGGCCACCTGCCATGCCCAAGGGGCGCGGGAAGGACCTCCTACCTGGATGCAGCCCTGGTGGAACCACGTGTGCGTACATGCAGGGCACACCAGAGTGTGGCGGGAGAGCTTTTCCTCCACGGGCTCCAGACAAATGAGGCAGAAGGTCTCCCCATCCAGCTGCGCCTGCACTCTTTGCTCCGGGAGATGTTCCCGGCAGAAGGACCTGGGCACAACATGGAAGGGGTGGGCAAGGTCAGGACGTGCAGAGTCATCCCGCCTTTCTCAACAAGACTATCCCAAAGGCTGCAGAGGCTGCCTGCTCCCCAGGCAATGTATGCATGTGTCTCTTCCCATCCCTTTCCTGCTTCCCATGCATCTCCCACCCAAGGGCCCCAGCATGTTCTGCCTGAGGCCTGCGCGTCCTCCCTCGGAGATGGGCTCTGGTGCACTCTCACCCAGGTGGGCACCTTGTCTGCACAGTGGAGGCCTGACCAAGACCCTGGCTTTGCAGCCCACGGCCAGGCATGCATCCCCAGCTCCCCGGGGGCCGAGATCAAGGGATTGCCAGGGCATGGCTGACGGCAGACCCTCCCACTCTGCTCCAGCACCCAGAGGAAGGAAAAGGGGGGGGCAATAAAGGAGCCCTGCACACCCTGGCTCTGCCTCTGGCAGGCTCAGTGCGGGGCACAGCAGGCAGCTGCTTCGTCCACTTGGCCAGTGCTGGCAGGAGGCCGACTGAGGCAAAGGCGGCCCAGCACCAGGCTCGTCAGCTCTTACCTGTACTGCCCAAAGAACTGCGAGACGCAGCCRTCTTYRCAGCCGCACGGGAAGTGGAAGCTGCGCTTGCAGCCCTTCTGCCGGCAGCTAGTGATGGCCCCGCGCTCACCACAGACGTAGCAGAGCTGGAAAGAGCACAGCAACCCCTCATCAGAGACATGCTCGGGGCCCCCCAAGGCCTGCCCACACCTTTGCCAAGGCTGCAGGGATGGGGACGCTGCGCAGTCGCGTCCTGCAGAGCCACCTCAGGGACTGGACTTCCGGCTTCTCCTGGATCCTCTCTGGAGCTCCTGGGACTGACGGAAAACCCCAGGATTGCCTTCCCATGGGCCAGGCTGAGCCCGCACAAACCCATGCCACCACAAACCTCCCCACGCCCCTGCTAGCTCTTCATCTTCCGAGTTGTCTGCTTCACTGCACGCCTGATATCCGCCGGAAGGAACTTGTCGGTTCCTGTCTCACTGGTGTGTCTCACAGGGAGCCCGCTGGCAAGATACTGAAACACACAAAGGTCCCAGACCTCATCAAGTCATGGAGGCATGGCTCATTGCTGGTGGCTGATGCTGAGACACTGGCGAGAGGGTTGGGGCAGGCCATGCTGCGCTGCCTGAGGCTGGGTGAGCTGCAATGCTCCTGGGCCTTCAAGCTGGTCCACAACAAGCAGTGCAAAGGCCTGGCGAGGTGGGAGCGTGGACTGTGCTGTGGGCAGGGAAGGCAGTGGCGGAGAGTGCCTGGGCGAGGGGCTGGGGGACACTGCTGCAGGCAGCGCTGGCCTGCTGGACCTTGCTGAGCTGAGCACACGCYGTGCTGGGGCGGACGAGAAGAGCCCGAGCAGAGCGCAGCAAAGGGACGCAGGGGGGGCAGGAGGTGTCGAGGAGGAGTCGACACCCACTGAGCTCTTGGGATGGGATTCCCTGCAGCCACAGACCCAGTCCCCTCCCCATGGCCCGATCCTGCCCGGCTGGGCATGGAGATTGCAGGCTGCTGGGCTGGGGCACCAGAGGGAAGCTGCAGGCAGCCCCAGGGAGACTCACCAGGCAAGTCTCATGGGCATAGAGACCATCCTTCCGCCATTTCTCCCCATACCTCTCTGGGTCCGAATCGGCCCGGCAACACAGCACACAGGCTGGAGGGGGAGAGCAAAGGCCACAACCCCTGAGCGCCTCGCTGGGGCCTGGAGGGCTTCCCCCGCAAGGGTCTGCTCTGTCCCGGCTGGTCAAACGCCCTCCTGGTGCTGATTGCTGCCCCACGGCTCCCCAACAGCCCCACGCTGACCCAAAGGAGCCTCCTTCCCCGGCCTCCGGGGCTCCCATGCGCAACCTTCCCTCGCCTTCCCCTGGCCTCTCCCGACCCCTCTCACCCTTTCCCCTGGAGGCCCTTGCTCTCAGCCAGCCCTGGCCAGCCCTGGCCTTTCCTCCCTGCACAGCCCTCCCTCCCTGCGTATGCCTCCCCATGCCCCAGGCCTCGTGCGCAGCAGAGGATGGGCCCTGCCGCGGGGATGCTGCACAGCTCCTGCCTCCCCGCGACCGCTCACAGACGCACACCAGCCACCCTGCAAAGCCTTCGCCCGGCCGCGGGCTGCAGGGAGCTCGGGGGTCCCTCTGCTCTCACCCTCCTCCCTTGAGTCGGGGGCCTTGCGCTTCATGGCGCACACAAGGCGGGTCGACAGCAAGTGGCCAGTAAAGTCCTGCCCCAGCCGCGCCAGGGTCTCTGCTTCAGACACTCGTTCGCCGACCCTGTGGGAGCAGCGGGACCAGGGTGACTTTCCAGCCCAGCCCCAGCACCCCGAGGCATGGGGCCCTGCTCCTGCCGCGGCAGCCCCCCGCAAGCCCCTTCCTCCCCTGCCCTGGGGCTCTCCTGCCTCTGGCCCAGGCTGTGACTCACCGTGTGTGCCGCAGGGGCCGGAGCAGGGCAGGCCCCAGGGCAGCGGGGCTGCGGCCCTCGAGCTCAGTGGGGTTGGAGCAGCGCCCCGTGCCCAGCCCTGCGCGGGGCAGCAGCACCTCCCCTGCACTCACCTGTCACGTGCTCRGAGGCGCTGCCTCCAGCCTGGGGCTGCCCACGCCCTGTGGCCCTTTTTGTACYGCCTGGGCCACCCGCATCACCCACTGCCACTGTGACATGCCACCGCTGCCAAGGTGACACTGACCACTGCTGTGACATGCCTCCACCACCAGGGTGACACTGACCACCACTGTGACATGCCTCCACTGCTGCCAGGGTGACACWGACCAYCACTGTGACATGCCACCACTSCCGTGGTGACACTGACCACCACTGTGACATGCCTCCACCACCAGGGTGACACTGACCACTGCTGTGACATGCCTCCACTGCTGCCACGGTGACACAGACCATCACTGTGACACACTACTGCCACTCCCGGGGAGGACAAAAGGCTGGAACCAAAGGCCTCGGCTCCCCCCCAGGGGGAGGTACCTGCCACTTCTTCCCTTGGGTCAACCCTCTCCTTATCCTGCTGACACAGAAGTTGGACAAAGAACCCTTTTTGGCCCTCTTCCGGAAAATCCAGCACACAGCTAGCGCCTGCTTTACCAGCCTTATGCCCACTTTTGGCCACTCAAGCAGTTCCTGAGGAGAAGCAGGCAGCCAAAACTGTTGGTTTTCCATAAGATCTCATCCCAGACTGAGCAGCAACCCTTGAGTAAAGAGAGAACAAAGGAATCAACTCTGCCCAAAGGACTCCACCGTTTTTGCCTGCGCACCTCACACTCTTTCTTTCCTTTCAGGCAGATGTTTTCCAAAATACCCTGYGCAGCTATTTCAGACCTTCTGTCTCCTCACTGTTCTGGGTCCATGGATCACCTCTTGCAAATCCACTCCTATGTTACTTTGATTTGTTCTTGTTCCATTGGACACTTCAAGTTGAGGCAGGAACATTTGGAAAGAGGAAGACAAGTGGGCCCAGGTCAAGGGGGCTCCCCCCATATTGCACGAGGAAGCTCTTCTGTGGCCCAGCACTGGTCCATCGAGACCAAAGCGTCAGTAATGATAATCATATAGTAAGAATACAGTTCAAAACTGGTCTCCACACAGCRCTCAGTTTCCAGCCCTTCTCTATCTCCCCGTTCCCCTGTTCCTCTGGCTCTGAAGGTGAGGARTTTCAGTCTGGAGGTGGTGAAGGGAGGTGTGTTACAGCAAGAAGCTGAGGAAAGGGGGCAGGAAACCTGCATGGATGAAGAAGGAGCTCTTGGCAGAACTCAAACAGAAGAAGGAAGTTTACAGAAGATGGAAGCAGGGGGCACACTTGGGAGGAATATAGGAACATTGGCCAAGTGTGCAGGGATGGGACTTGGAAGGCCAAGGCCCATTTAGAGTTTAATCTGTCAAGAGATGTCAAGGACAGCAAGAAGGGCTTCTTCAAACACATCAGTAGCAAGAGGAAGACTAGGGAAAATGTGGGCCCACTAATGAATAGGGCAGGTGCCCTGGTGATGAAGGATACAGAGAAGGCCGAGATACTGAATGCCTTCTGTGCTTCAGTCTTTCCTGCTAAGACGAGCCCTCTGGAATCTCAGACCCTGGAGACCAGGAGAAAGTGTGGACAAAGGAGGACTTTCCCTTGGTTGAGGAGGATCGGGTGGGAGATCATTTAGGCAAACTTGACACCCATGAGTGCATGGGCCCTGATGGGATGCACCCTCGAGTGCTGAGGGAGCTGGCAGATGTCATTGCTAGGCCACTCTTGATCATCTTTGAAAGGTCATGGTGGTCAGGAGAGGTGCCTGAGAACTGGAAGAAAGCAAATGCCACTCCAGTCTTCAAAAAGGGCAAGACTCACAGAATCACAGAATCGCAGAATGGTTGAGGTTGGAAGGG
>NW_020448263.1:1309036-1459403 GCF_003343035.1 Apteryx rowi
TGCTAGCCTGCCCTTTGATCCTTACCCATAAGCTCTCGACTCGCTCTTCATCCACCCCTAGGCACAGCTCVRYMCRTTCCAGTTGCTCTCTCACATAAAGAGCAACTCCACCACCTCGCTTTCCTGGCCTGTCTTTCCTAAAAAGCAGGTAGCCATCCATGACAGCACTCCAGTCATGCGAGCTATCCCACCATGTCTCYGTAACTGCAATGAGATCACGGCCCTGCGACTGCACACAGATCTCTAGTTCTTCCTGTTTATTCCCCTTGCTGCATGCATTGGTGTACAGGCGTTTCAGAGAGGTGATCGAGCATGCAGGTTTCCCAGGAGGGATACAAGAGGATCCTCCATAGCCACATCCCATGCKCACTTCCCTGGCTGCATTCACCTGCTGGAGGCGTCCCGACTTGAGCTGTCTTTTGCCAACTACCCTGGCACTATAACTCTCCCCTTCCCCCATCTTTCCCAGTTTAAAGCCCTCCTTACCAGGTTGGCCAACCTGTTGGCAGACACGCGTGCCCCACTTAGTGAGGTGGATCCCATCTCTCCCAAACGGTCGTCGATCTTCAAACAGGGTCCCATAGTTGTAGAAACCAAAACCCTGTTGCCAACACCAGCGGCGCAGCCAGTTGTTAACTTGGAAAATCTGTCTCCTCCTCCTCTCATCCATCCCCCTCACTGGCAGGATTGAGGAGAAAAGGGCCTATTACCTTATACTATTATCTGCATGTTACATGTGCTGGGCTTTGTATATTTGATATTTCTTTCACACACATATCAGGTTCTTTTAATAGTAGTGCTTTGGAGATGATCTGGCTAAGTGCCACCATCAGCCTCTTGCTAGGTTGTTCTCTGGGGTTCCTGTCATTAAATCTGTATGCATTTTAAGTTCTAAATAGGCTGCTGCTCTCCCCCATAGGAATCAAGGTGAATTGAAGCAATGCCTACTGGAAGAGTAGAAGAAGAAATGCCAGCTGGAAAAGGGGTCTGAAAAGAGAGAAATAGAGATAAAATTATTATGAAATTGAGAAACTGCCTTAGCAACATCCTCATCTGCTGGACAGGAATAGATCCTGGTTGCYTGGTCTTTCAAATGGCTGAACTCCTGAATTAGAGAGTTATGGCTTTCCGTTGGAGAGATGGAATTGACAGGGATGTGCTTTTGAGACACACTAGAAATTAAACATGGATTTTGAAGTTCAGACTCTGTATCCAATAATTATTCCTCCTGCTAAAGGGAAGGTCTTACAAGAGCTTCCCCTGGTGCTTAAGAGGACCTTGGTGGTTTTGTTCCACTGTGACTGTAAAGAGGTTTTAACCAGTAGTTCAGACAGGTGGAGATATTTACTCTTGGGGATTGACTGGAGTTTGCCCGGAGTGGTGAGAGATGAATTAGGAGAGGTACCCTTCCCACCACTTTCACTGCAGTGAGGAAGTCTAGGAAAAGAGAAGAGAGTGCTCCCCCTCAGCCCCCTACAGATCAGGGATGGAGCTAGCAAGCAAGTACTGAGGACAATGCTATGATAAGGGTCTCAGCACCTTCTGCTTTCAGCATCTGTGGTGCCAGAGGCACTGAATTTTTTCCCGGTCATCTAGATTAGTCCCTATCATTTGCTCTGCTGGCTACTGAGTGTCTGAGCAGCATTTCATACCCTACTTGTGGGAGAAAAACAGGAATGCAGGAGCAGAGAGCAGTAAGAGAGCAGAGTCAGATCACTGAAAAGACTGTTGTGGGGCAGGGATACAAGCTACGTAGGAGCTGTGAGAGAAACTTCTGTGAAAAAGAAAATGATAGAGCAGGACCATAGGTGAACTAAAAATGACTGAAGTCAGAGAAATGCAGGGAAGTGTTTAGCTAGATCCTCAGAGATCCAAAGTATGAGTGACACTGAGAAAAATGCATTGCTATGCATATTGATTTAATTCCATGCAGCTTTATGCTGATGGTAACAGTGGGAGAGGTAGTGTAGGTGTTTTTCCTATGTTAAGTATACATTCAGATGTTATTTCAAGCCTTGCAAAGTGTGACTACTAAGGCATTTGACATTCTAAAGGCTTCTCAGCTAAAAAGTATAAATTTTTTTTTCTCCAATTTTATTTCTGAAAACAGAAATGAAAATAAGTCTGAAAAATCAACAAACACAAGATGAAACTTTTTTTCTTCACTTCAAATACTATAATTTTGGGCACACTATCAGAAAAAAAATCCACAATGGTACTTGAGACACTCTTGTACATTTTCTAGCATTGAAAAGTGAAGTTTTATGTCATTCCACACTTTAAAAGCCTGGCAAGAAGWAAGTTAAACTAGCTAAATGTGATTTTTAATATGGTACCTTAAAGTTTCAGCAATATAAACTATTGGTATGTTTTATTCCAGTAGGATGTGATATCATCTCGTAATAAAGTGAATAATTCTGTTAAACTGAAGGGCCTTTCACAGACCAGAGTCAATGCCAGGAATGACAGTTTCTGCAACGTAACACAAGACATTAGTGTGGTTAATTACTATCAGTGTATTTACCATGAAAAAGCTTTAGCTGTGGCCATGCTGTAGAAACAGATCTCATTTTGCTAGACACAAATTATGCAAGTAATACGGATAGACTAAAAGAGCTATTGAAGGGAAGAAACTACAGTATGGCAGCTCTTTTTCTTCTTCTAAACAAGATTTAACTGCTGTTGACAGGGAAAGTATAGGACATCTTTCTAGAGCAGGTCAGTGTAGTAAAACACACTTGTGAAGGGCAAATAACTAGTCTCTTTAAAGTGCTCTATAAAGGCACTTCTACACTCCAGAGATTCATGTTTATGCTATAATACTGCAGGTGTAGATGACCTGAAGAAGAATATTCTCAGTGGAACAAGGGAGCACTGATGCATTTATTTTGTCAGTGATTTTCTGTATTTTCTTTGCTGGGAGTAGAGAGCAATCCCCGAATAAGGGCTTTCTCTATGACAATGCAGCTGTTCTTCTGGTATGTTCCTGCAAGGAATTCATAATCTGGTATTTATGATATCACAGTCTGTTGCACTGGGTTGACTAACCCAGTCATGTCACACGCTCTACGATACGGCTTTCGGAGCAAGAGCAAGCCTCGAAATGAGTAGTATGGCTTCCCTGTTCGCATTCAACAGCTGGTGAAAAAGCTAAAGTAATGAAGACCAAAGTACCGATATATAATGACAAAAACCAACARCCACGGCTGCTCTTCAGACACAAGGGTTCTCAGCAAAGGTGCTAAGGAAGAACTTCATTTTTCCCCTGGAATGCCTGGGCCACTGGAATCAAAACAGGACCAAAAGCAGGCCGTGGCATTGCTGAGACTTAGCTTTGTGGCACAGCAGTGCAAATGAAAATGTGGTGCTATGCTCAGGATGATCGGGTATAACAAAAACTTCTTTCTTGTCCCTAGGGCAGGGTGATCTGACATCACTGAAAATCTGAAATTCGTTAACAGATATATAGAAAATTGAGAGTCAGTCATAAATAGCGGTATCTTCCCTCTTATAATAATTGGGTAATGTCATTTTTGTTTCTGTTTTACAGTCCATTTCAGATTTATATTCTACAGTCTTGTAGGAAGGATTATTCTGTTTAAAGCAACTCAATAAACTTTTGTGTTATGAGCTCATTTCAGCCATTGCAGCCTACCTAGCTGAGGCTTTAGTTCAGCCTCACCATTTTGCATGAAAGGAGGGTAGTAGGATGGGAGCCTTCAGTCATTACTTATCAGTTTGTTTAATGTGCTACAGACCAGAAGTGTGGCCTCTGGTGTGTTATTAAGTAAAAACATGCTTAAAGCATTTACTTCTGTCACAACAGTAACTCCTTTCCTGCTCTTCAGAGGAAGGATATTACAGTACCATAATCAATACAAAAAAACACAAAAAATACATTAATCTATACTTGCATTTAGACTTTTGAAGCTGTTTCACAAAGGACAACTTAAAATAAACTTGTGGTAGTCTCGGTATTTTATCATGCATTGTAAGAAAGCAGCAGGCCATACAGCCTTAACTAGTGTGAGTGGGGCTGGCAGGAAACAGAATTTGTTTTAAAATGGAGCCTAATTAGTTTCTGAAATGGATTAGACAATATGACTGCCTGAGGTAGCAAAAACTAGACATGATGACCCAGGAGATCTTTTCCTCTCCAATACAAAGGAAGAGAATAAGACTTAGTCATGTGAGAGTCAAAATTAATGAAACACAGGGTATGGACCTTTTTTTGCTGGATGTTTGTACATGTCTAGACCAAAACAGCTGACTGAATCTTGGTCCTCCAATTCCTGCTACCGTTCACAGCACAGCAAATGGTATGAACCAGAATCTTGTAAGCATGCTCCCTCAGCACAATGTCTGCAAACTCAGGACAGTAATTTTTAGAGAGAAAATAGGAATAAAGAAAATCATTAGAAATCCTGGAATGAACTCTTCTGTGGATTTGTCTAAAAAGAACTTTACCTTTTATGTTCAACATGGAAAACAACCACATGTATTTTTAGGTGTTTTGTAATAGAGCAAGCTSGCTAAAAGGCCTGAGGAAATAGATGCAGAGGCTTTTTTTTTATACCAAAGCAGGGGGAAAATCTTGAAGGCTCTGAGTACTACAAAAATGGGTTCAAGCATTCTCTTCTAGCTGTGGCAACATGGCCTTATGAACGCTTAGGCCTGTGGAGTTTACAGCCTCCATAGATCTGCTCATCTGATTGCACAAATGAATGCTTCCCTTAAACCTTTTTCACTACAAATAAGCTGGGTTCCTTTAAACAGCTTAGTATTAAGGCTCTACCGAATCAACTGATTTTGACTTAACAGCTAGGGAGTGACCACACAATTAAGAGCTGCTGGCAGACCTAGATGGCAATAAACTTTGGCAGAGTTGAGCCACTGGGGTGATTCCTGCCACTAAGAAAAARGTGTGTGGGAGACCTGAAAAAGGAACCTCGGGGCCAATATTTCACTCTTGATCTTCAGTATAAGCACATGGACAGACTCTAAAAATTGCTATAAATAAATGAAAGGTCTGTTTAGCTTCCTATGCCATCACCCAATGGCAGCTGTCTAGAGAAGAGTATAAGAACAGACCATGAATAAAGCAGTATTTTGTTATCCCTTCCCAGCTTCTAGTAAGGTGCAGCTTAGGCACTTCCTGAGAAAGGGGTTGTAGCTTCATGTTTAATAGCCTTTGATAGATTTTTGCCTCACTGCTTTATTGAATCCATGTTTTGGTACACTGTTGCTTTATTTAGAACAAAGCTAAAAAATTTAGGAGGACCACTCTAAGCTCCATTTGGAAAACAGCCCTACCAATCCTTTCCACTGCTCTCTTCCCTTCCTCCCCACAAATGTATTTCTTTGGGGTGGGTGTAAGCAACAGTCATGGGGATAGCAGTTTTGTGTATTTTGGCCTTTCAGAAGGCTTTGGGGGCAAAAAACCCCYCTCAGTGTAGTTTAGGAAACCAACAGTGGAATTGGTATCATTAGGCTGAAAAGTATTTTCTTTTCAAAGACTAAGCATGTTATCACTCATTCTGTTCACTTGCTTTCTTAGAACAAAATGATTCATGATTAAATGGAAAATAAAATCCTTCTTTGACTGTGTAATTAATAAAGTCTATTTACAGAGAATCCTGACTATAAACTCAAAGCTCAAGATGAGCAAGTTTTTCTGCACCTTTGGTCAAGCAAGACTTCTGAGCTGGTCCTGCCCTGCCTGAATTAATATTTGATGCACATGTGCTCACCTACTTCAAAGAATGGACTGAGTCCAGACAATTTTTGTACTATAATAGCCAGGTCTCAAGAGAATACCTGAATAGGAATGAATGTCATGGTTTGTCACCTACCTGGAGCTCCATTACACATGCCACTGTGCACCAGCTCAGCAATTGCAGCTATGTAAGAATATATGAACAGAAGCAAGGTCTTGAACTTTGTACTTGAGGTATAGTCTTCCTTCAGCAGTGGTTGAAACTCCCTTATAGGCTCCTATTATATGTAGGAGGAAGCCCATGAGAATTTTCCTTCAGACTATCCAGGCATGATCACAGAAGACAACAGAGAAGGTTTGACAGGGTAGATGGTTGATAAATTAGGACACAAACACGAAGACAAACTTTTGTTATGGCATGAACATATGATGCATCAGATAGTATTYTCTCCAGTAATTTATGCTTTTAAGAAACTATAAGGAAAACAAGGTGTTTTCCTGTCTAGGTGTTTCCTTTTGAGAGACATTTTGGGCAATAATCTTGCCCCTCTTCAAGCAAAAATATTCAGACCAGAGCRCCAAAAATCATACTTACAAATCTGAACTTAAGCAACTGAATTAGAGAGTCTTGCTCTCCTTAATTTCTATTCAAAGAGTTGGACTCTGATTAACATAAACTTGATGATGATGATGATGATACTTGAAAAATACTTCTTTTTAGGACTAAGTCAGAAATTTTTGCAAACAGAAAAAGACATATAAGAGTGAACAACATATGGGTTACATATGTATTCATCCTTCACAAAGGCTGTTACAGACATTTAAGTTGCCTTGTAATATTTAGCTCCTTCTGAGTATATGATACTTGTAGCCAGTCATTATACAAGACTACCATCGAAGTGGAAGCATACTTATCAATAAGGACACAGTAAGGGTAAAATAAAAGTTATGCTAATCAAAATTGTTTAATTTCCTCTCAGTTGGCCTGTATATACAGACATACCAAACTGTCAGCTGCTTTGTAGGGAAATAATTCTACAAGGACAAACATTCTTGCCAATGTCACCAAYGTATAAGTGTAAGCAGTTTTTCTTTCAGTATGAAGTGTAGAGGTTATTGCTTCATTTGTATGTTAAGCTTACACTTGCCTGTTCTGAAAGGCTTTATTTATTTATTTATTTATTTTTTAAGATGCTTGCAGTAAGAAAGACTTATTACCATTTTCCCCCAGTCTTCAAAAGCGTCTTTCAACCAATCATAAACTCTTCTTCCAAACATGAGGCTGGTCTGCATATTTCCATGTTGCAGATGGGGAAATTGAGTTTCTGAAATTAAGACTAGTTGYTTGTATGACAACTTGTGCTTGTGACTTTAAAGTGCACCTTCTTCTTTTGGAGCTGTGAAAAGCTAGTGAGAATACCACCATCGGCAAATGAAGACTTACCATGGGGCAGTGCTGCACAAGCAGTTGACATAACTGAAAACAATGGCATAAAGTTCTGGACAAGGAAGAATCAAGTCCATAACATTGCATTTGTCTTCTATTCAAGAGGCTTACATAGTATCATATTTGGGGGGAAAAAAAATGCAGTCCCATAATTGAGGATTGCAGCATAATACATATGTGCAAGATAGGAAATGTTACAGACAGCATCACTGAATGAGCATTTKTGAGTTGTAATTGTATTGCTTCCATGATCAGATGTTTTTATGCAAGATATTTCTTAGAATTGTAAAATGACAGGGGAGATGGAATAAGAACAACTGCATCAGAAAATCTCCAAGTTTCACCAAACTACCAGCAAAATGGGATTCCTGGCCAACCACCACCAACAGCCTGTCCCCTGAGGTTTGGGAGCAGTAAAGAGATTCTTTCAAAAGCAACTTAAGTCTGCAACAGTGTATTCTTCTCTTTGAGGCCTTAGGATGTACATGATTCCTTGGGAACATTATGTCCAGGTCTCTCTACTTTCAATCTCATGAAACAGATTAAAACCCCTTACAAACAATTACAGTAAGGACAAGGATGTTTCTTGTGTATTCTATCTGAAGTGGGAAAGGAATGCAAAGTTTGCCTTGTATGAGGTCTCTACAAATACTTTGGGATACCAGAATTTCTGCTTCTGCTAGCAGAACAAGTTGCAGAAACATCCAAGACAAGAACTGGAAATTGGGCAGAAATTAAGGAACTGCACAGGGGAGAAATGACCACCACAGTGGAAGCACATTTCAAAGAGAAACTCAGAGATCTACGCATATGATCTGGGACAGGGCTTTCCCCCTGCAGATGCAAAAGCTTTCATTCACTTTGTACCATACCACGTATGCATGGCATTGATCAGCATTCCTGTGAAAGTTCTGTCAACACTCTTTGTGCTTCTCACTATGTTAAAACTGCATTTGCTCACAGTGCAACCTTCCTTAAACACAGCAGTGAAGAGAAAGCTTTAGCATCCGACAACTGGAGTGTTAGAGAAGTATGGAAGTTTGTTTAAAAAAAATAAATTACAAGATGTTACGAAGAGAATTTATTTGGTCAACAAAGAGAAACCCAAACAAAACACTGAACTTCTGACAAACTGCTCCAAAAACAAGAGTGAAGACAAATGCAGAACTATCACCCACAACCCTTTTCTCTCTCTTTCCACACGTGAGTTTTTCAGATCAGTCACATCAGTAACAAGCCTTGGAGGCTGGGGGCTTTTAATTTCAGTGTTCAATTTAACTCCCTCTCATCACACTAAAATGAAGGAGGTGGAACTGAAATAAAAATAGTGCTTCTAAAAACATAGTAACACTAATAAGATCAAGGAGATTCAAAACTGCACTTCAGATTTGCTCTGATGTAACTGGCTGCTGCAGAGGGCACAGCAACTACAGCTGTGTGTTACAAACTACACGTGCTACAGAGACACAGAAGACCCAATGGGCATGAATTACTGTAAGAATTTCAGTTGCAACTTTTTCTGTTCCCAAAAGGATACAGGAATATTTATGAGAATTAAAACRGTATATTTTTCCTTTGCCTTGGTGTAGAAATGCTATGTAACACAAACTACAGATCTTCAGCACACAATGATATGGAGGAGCAGTGCTTTGCAGAAAGCTTTTGGAATGAGTTTTCAGGGTACCATTTTCTAAGGAGTCACCAGTACTAAGGGGCTAATTCTGCTTCTCTTAAACAGACCAGCTGTGCCTCACTCCACCACACCAGCCACTAGTGGGGCAAATGACCAAAAGTAAAGGGTGACAGAACTGGAGCTAAACAGCCTGTGCAGATGGATGAACTCACAGAGAGGCACATCTAATCTGCCTAYGTTTAAGCTGTGTGCATACAACACAAAGATTGCCACTGGGAAGCTGCACCTGAAGTGAACATAGCTCTCACAGCTACACAGCTTCCAGCCTGCACATACAGTGTACAGATGTACCCTTAGGCTACCAGACTAGTTCTTCTTTTTCTTTAAAGCATCAAACCAATTAGATGCTTTTTATTAAAATGGCAAAAATCACTGTTGGCATTGGCCCCAGTATTGCTTTTTCTTCTCAAGGGTCTCTTCTGCTAAACAGACCTCTAACAGAGGGTGCCATRTCAGGCACTTTTTTTTGTTCCCTTTCCTTAAAACATTTTTCTGTATAATTTTGCTTTAGGGCTGAATTTCTGCCAGCTAAGTATCAGTCTGGAAGAAAAACTTCCTGACTTACTATAAACCTTTGAAAAAGAATTCAAATGGCTGGGCTATAGTAATTTGATATGTTGTATCTAGGCCAATGGGCTCCCGGTTCCCAAAAATCAAAGATTAGCAGACACAACAATTCAAGCTGTGCTGTGTTAAATGGGATCCAAAAGCTACTATATTAAATAATAATATAAAATTGGAACTATTCACTTTCCTRAATGGGAAGGGCAGACAAGTCATATTGGTTTTTTTTTTTTGGCATTGCTTTAAGTTTTTCCAGCGTAAATTTGACTGAGTGTAAATGAATAGTGCTACATTTCTCACAAGCACGGTCAAGGCAGGCTGGCATCAAATGAGAGAAACTATGGCTTTAGATGGGTAAAATATTACTGTCCCTCCTTTTATAACTTGACAATATATGTATGTAGAATGGACTGTGACTATCACTGACAGACAGTATAAAAAGAACATAGGGTAAAGAACCATTCCTCCTCCTTCTCTCTCCTATCCCCCCAACAGAAAAAAAAAMCAACAAAAAACCCCAACCACCCAACCAAAAGCAAAAATTGCTATTTGTTCTTTCAGCTGCACAGACTGAGTGAGGCACACATCACTACAGCTCTGTGCCMGGTCAGAGCACAGTCCGGGTACTCACAGCTTGAGGGGAATAACAGGCCAGTATTTGGGCTGCTTTTTGTCACAGTTCCTATCAAAGGTAAGCTGCAAGGCAGTCTCCATCGCCTGGATTTTGGCAGCTCCAGCACCATAGAGTTTCTTCATTTCTGCCATTCGCCTCTCCCCAGGTCTTTCGGCAGGTGGCTGCACAGAACGCCCCGTCTTCATGTGAAGGTCATGATCAGCTTCCACATACATTTCTTGGTGCTCAGCTTCCAGCTGCTGCTGTTTCCCTAGACAAATAAACCACAGGAGACATAAATTACTCATCTACCAACCAGTAATAATTTGGTTTAACTTTTTAAATATTACAGATTCAAATTTGTGCTGGGTCTAGAGAGCCAAGAGCCACGTGTTCCAGAATGCAGCTTACTTCCACAACTTACAAAACAAATTGCACATTACTTGTCATGCTTGTATTCATTATGCATAATGACAAATTCCTGCTAAACAGTGTAACCAAATCAGATTGGAAGCTGTGAGAAGAAGGGAAGATGATCCTGGAATTGACACCTGAAACTGCAGAAAATCTCTGTATTAATAATAAAAAGTAAAAATCAGCATTGCTTCATTTCTCCCCATCATATGTGTATTTTGAAAAGAAAAAAAAATGCAAGAGAGTTGGTTTCCAAAGTAATTACTTAGCAGCTGAGACAATGAAATGATGCATAGGAAAATGTAACTTTAGCAGAGCCATGGCCAACAGAAAATGTAATCAGCTGCTACTCTATGAAAATGAACAAACCAGTCTGTCATACAAGTGCCAGCCATCAAGTGTAGCCAATGAAACACAACTGTAAACATTGTGTTTAGACACACTAGCCAACCTCATTCACTCCTCAAGTCTTGCAAAGTTCAAAACAGACAGCATTATCGCTATTGCTTTAAAGACAAAACAAAACAAAGCCCAACATAAATCCCTGCATCTTTAAAAGAGGATTTGAACAGTTCAAAGGGGTGAAAGACTTGGACCAATCTGCCATCAAAAATYCTCTTTTGCAAGCCCAATCTGGAAGCAAGACTTGATGATTTTGTGTGTCCAAAATTAGCTCCACTCAGCAGGTGCTGCACTGACTGAACAAATAACCCTCCAGCAAGACAATAAGGTATGCTGTTAAAACAGCAAAGTGCTACAAAAGAACCCCTCTTACAGGGACATTCCTAGAAGATGAACAAAATCACCTGCCAGGTGTTTAACTCCTTCACCAACCAATAACAGGTGATGGTTCTCAACATTTCCATCACAGAAACAGTTCGTTACTAATGTTATTTACTAAGGAACAAATGGGCTCGAGAACAAGTTCTTCTTAAATAACAAAAGGGACAGAGCATCCACAGATCAGGATATATCAGTCACATACAGCACATGCTTCTCTGTGTTTGGTGCCATGTACCTCTTCCCTCCTTCCCCCAAGACAGAGATTTAACTCCCATAAAACACATGACACCTGCAAACCCCAAACAGCAATTAAGTTTCCTGACACATCTGTGTCAAACATCTGCAGTTTATTTTTACACTGGAAGGTACTGTAGAGAGCAGCCAACTGACAGTGTCGGCCTCACTAAACAAATTATCCCCCGTACCTCAGTCATGGAAAACAGATTTTTTTAAACAGTATAATCTGAAACTTCAATTCTGGCATCTGTTTCTCTGAGAGGGACAGGGAGAGCTTTAGTCCCACCATTTCAAACACCATCCACAGTTTTGTGTTGGAAGCGGAAGGGCAGGAGCGCTTGAGGGTTTATTAGCAATCCATTCCGGAGAGATGTTCCACTTCCAGTGATTTTGTTTTAAGGGCACATCCCCAAAGTGTCCTGCTTTGCCAGAATTCATGAGGAAACATACATTTGGGTCCATATGTGTTTTTGGAAGGATTGGATTTATTTGGTGTCAGGCCATTTTAACCAGAAGGTCTGATTTAGAAGAAGTAATGCTGCCTAATGAGAGCCCAGCACTATGAGGACAGGCTGTAGCTCTCAGACTGYGGCTATGCAGGTCACTTGCAGCCCGGAGTGACACGCTTACTAGGACATCAGGCTGCCCACAGTTAGGTAGCAAGCTTTTAGGCATAAGCTTGATTTAAACAATGCAAATTACACTGAATATTGTTAGACAAAAAAAGAAAAATCTGTGCTGGAGAAACAATGTCTCCCACTATAGGTTACACAGCAAAACTTTGGCAGGGCTGTGAATTGAACTCGCATTGGTTGGCTCTCTTGGGCCACAAAGATGATTCCTTATACGTCTGTATTGCCGATGGAAGTTTTTTATCCATTAGTTTCATAGCTGCATGTTAGAGACAACTGCTTCCTCATTTGCTTGCCTCAGAATGCCCCGTGATAGCTCACTGCACACAACGATACTTAAGAAACACTAATTTCTCTGGGGATTTATAATGAATGCTTCTGTTTGGAAATTTAATGAGTTTTTAGCAAAAGTTTTATGACAGATGAGTGAATTACAGTTTTGTGTACATAAATCTCCATTTGGGGCACAAACAGAACGGTTTATAAACCTGCAGATCCTAGTGTTAACAATCAAAATGGTAGCAATTTTGATTCCACTCTCAGAATTACCTAATGAACTTTCAGAGTATACATTTTATTTTATACTTATTAGACATACTGCCCTTGACTTTCTAACCTAACTTGTATTATTTCACAGCTATTGGTTAAAAATTTCCCAGRGCAACTCTATTACATAGCCTCAGACATTTAAAACTAGTGCTTTACAGAATCCACGGAGAGGCCGGGGACAGAAGTCTGTGAAAAGGACATATGGCTTTTTGTACTGGAGGCTGAATTTGAATGTAGAAGAGGGCAGCTGTTGCTAGTAATACCACTTGACAGCTGGGTGGAAGGTGCTGTAGTTTCAAATCAGTTATTTGTGGGAGATACAATCATGACAAAATCCACCATCAGTGAGGGCACTGTTTGCCATCATGGATAATTAYGAAAAGAGAAGCCATGGAAGCAAACCAGTATGTAAACTAGTGCTTTCACAAAAGCAGTATTTCTAGCCAAACACAGAGATAAGTAATAGWTGAAGGCAGAGAAAGTTTTGTCCTGTTAAAATGCACACTCAGCTTTCTTTGGTGGGGCAGTGGCTGGGAAGTAGAACTGCTCTTAGTTGCAGTAAGTCTGTGTTCTTTCCATTACATCAAGATTTACTTTAAAAACAAAACACAGCAATGCCACTTGTGCTAAGTGTGCAATTACCTCTTCATGAGAAAGATGACAACAAGAATCTGACAATGGAAAAATAAAATAATAAGCTGCTTATAACAATAATAACCTATGGAAGCATCCAGAATTTCTTTGAAGCAAACACCAAATATTATTTTATGAATTAGGTAGCAAGGTTTATTATAAAACTAATTCTCAGACTGTAGCAATGAAGTCCCTGGCTCATTCTAAAATCAGAGTTCCATGCTCCAAAATTCATAAGTCATTGTGCTGCCATAGAATAAATGTGAAACAAACAGTTTTACACAATTTTGAGTAGTTCCTCCTTCCACTTCACATAGACTAAAATAAATGTGCTTTCCTTTGCAGCATTCAAATTCAACTACTGGCAAGCTTCCCCGAATTGTGGAGCCATGTTTTGCAAATGTTAAAAAGTTGAGCAGCCAGCTACGGTGTTGTCTGGTTACCGTACAAAGAATAAGCATCGCTGACGTTTTTATAATTGGTGAGTTCCGTTTCTCTCCAAAGACTCTTTTCTCTCGAAGCTCTTTTCAGAATGAACTTATTCCTGCTAAATACAGTTCTGCTGTGAGGTCATCATTGTCTGGCCCAAACCAGTTGAGACACCTTTTTTCAAACACAGTAAATAGCTGATTTGCTTTCTTCTTTCAGGAGTAGCAAGATCTTTAYGCAACTCACTTCACCGCATCTTGGGACACCATCAGTGATTCCAGGCCTTCTGAAAGAAGCTCTTTTCACTTTTTCTACCTGCTATGAATAATGACTTTTAATTTGGGGTACACTAGGTGAAAAGAAATGTGTACCAGTATAGATAGCTATGTCCATCCTCAAGGACTGCCAAAGGCAGGATGAACAGTAACTAATCTGCTAGCTGTTCCTTGCATTTGGAACTTCATATGGACACAAATGCCCTCTTACCTACTTTCTGCAAGACTATGATCATTCTCAAGACGAAAGCAATTTTTCCTAAGGGACCTCAAAAGCTCAGGTCCCTCATTTCTCCTATTTTATAAAAAGAACATTAAATACTTTCTGTAATTTTGATCCACTTCACTCTTCTTTGTTTGTAATATCCTTTAAGAAGCTTAAGTAGTAATCAAAAAAAAGTCCTCTCTGAAATTTACCTCTGAATAAACAAAACAAAACCCAAATTCAAAACCCAAGTAATTTCTCTTATTTGGAGAAAGTCTTCATGAAGAGACTTTTCAACATTAAATAGCTATAAAAGCAAGGAGGGTAATTATCTATGTTAGATTTTTAATGACAGATTCATACCCAGCACTGTGTGGTTTCTTGTACTGTTTTTAGCTCTTAATATCTATAYACCCAGCCTTTAGCT
The DNA here is from genome assembly GCF_003343035.1 of Apteryx rowi. Lineage (NCBI taxonomy): Eukaryota > Metazoa > Chordata > Aves > Apterygiformes > Apterygidae > Apteryx > Apteryx rowi. Next base: position 1,323,654 of record NW_020448263.1, read on the forward strand.
CACTGTAGCCAGTGATAATATGCAATTTAGCAACATTTCTCATAAAGGCAGCCTTCTCCACAGTTATTTAGGTGTTTCTGGACTCTGCCACACGCAATAATATTTATGGCAAGAGAAAAAGTGGCAAATGGCTTCTCCTTAATTGACTTTCAACTTCTTGCTTAGTTAGCACATTATTCTTCAGGGAAATATTTCACTTTCCCCAGCCTTGATCTGTTTTTTTTTTTTTTTCCTTTTTCTTTTCTGTGATTTCATATTGACCTATACCCCTGTTCATGTATTTGTCTGCTTATTTCAAATAATGAATGATTTTTCTGTTATTGTGGCATGTGCACTTTCTGAGCTTTCTCATCTTCTCTTAAACGCTACCTGAGCTGATTTGAGCAGCACACACTAACAGTCAGACGCTACTCATTTCTACTGATWAAAAACCTAGTTCTTGGTCTTTGAATGCCACTTCCCACAAGCCTATCTGTTGTGTTAAATATTCTTCCCATGCAGGCTTCTCAATGCAAGCTCCCTGGAAGAGCTAAGTAGCTTTACTTACATATAAGCTTTACTTACATATGAGATCTTCTGAAGTGATAGCATCAGACCATTTTATTATGCCAGTATTTGCATGAACAAGGTATACCATGGGGCAGCCCACTATCTTTACCTTGAGGAATTCCAACAAAATAAGGATTTCAAACTGAGGATTTTGTAAACAGGATCTTCAAGGAGTTTAATTTCAGCTCTTTAAAGATCTACAGAGCTATAGATTTCCAGAGGGTTGAGATCTCAAGCATTACTCTTTATCAAGTGCAAAGCTTTGCAGGACAAGAGTCTTCATGAGCAGGGAGCCTGTGAGACACAAACAACTGACTTACCCCCACATCTGTAAAGATAAAATATTCAGGGTTATGGAAAAGAGCGTTGTCTTGTTTGCTGGAGGATTACTTTAAAAACACTAAACAACTTACAGAAATTATAGAAATGTACTGAAAGAAGAGAGTGATGATTTTACAGCAGCAGAAAAGCACCATTCTAGCTGTGAGCTGGCTTAGGAAAAACAGACTCGCATTTAAGCTTCTCATTAAAATGTTCTGCTTGAAAAAAAAATGTAACAAAAGAATTACAGATGATATAACTTCTCCCTTCCCATTTCTAACAGGTAAAGTCTGATCATCAAAGAAGTACAGACAGTTAGGCCATGTCTTACTGTATCAGCAGTCTAATCTATGCAGAAAAATCAATGGCTGTAGTTGGTTTGAAAACACTATTCTCGATTAACAGTGATCTTGCTTGGGAGCAGTTGCCTGCACAGATTAGCTCTCAGCCACCACTGTGAYGACCAAACATGAAACAGAACTATCACAAATGCTAAAGCTATTAAAAACATGAGTATCTCTATGCTGATAGGTTTCCCATGTGCTAGTTGAGGAGGGAATGAGTTAAAAGTAATTGAATATTTCACTACAACTTTCTATAAGCAATGCAATACTCTCAAGAAAAAAAGAAAGCATTCTGTTACAGGCTTTGAAGTAAAAGCAGATGTGATTCCTTGGCAGGCTTGCAGCAGTCTGAAACTATGGTTCCATGGACATTTTTCTCAGCTACAGAACTGGCTTATGCAGTTCCTGCTCCACTCCTTCTCCCTTAGCTGCAYGCTCCAGCTCCCAAACCCCTCAAGGATGCCAGGACAACTGTCTATGAGGCCACACGATGATTTCTACAAAGAACTGTTATATTTAATTCTGGTACAGTACAATGTCTTGGCACCACACATGCTGAACTAAAGGGGTAGCATGGGAGCAGGAGTGAAAGGCTAGGAAGAGGAACTGCTTAACCTGGCTTTGACATTGAGAAATGTTAATTGAACCATAGCCTGACTGAAAAGCTATTAGTGAAAGCAGGAAATAGTCTAAGGAAAGAAAGTATACTCCTTAAGATAGGGGCAGTTGCAACAGGCTGTCAGAGCAGACAGAAAATAGTTTTTTTCCAGTMCAGAGTATTGAGTTAGATATCTTCTCTTTCATTGCAATAGATGTTTTCTATAAATTTTAAAGAGTAAAGCTCTGTAGAAACAAGGCTGAATTACTTACCAAGGCAGCAAGTGGCTAAATGTTAACTTTGAAATCAAAGTGATTAGAAAGCCAGGAAATGCAGTTAGAATCGAGGTGTTCCACTTCCAGTTTTGCTACTGAGCGGTCCATATCACTCTTAAGTTACTTAACCACATCATACCTCAGGCTAATGAATCTGTAAAATGAGCCTAACACTTTCCTACCTGCCAGAGGGTTTTGACGGATTAATTTTCACACATTATTTTGAAAGCCATGGGTTAAATAACTTGCAAAAAGGTACACAGTTAAGAGGAGATTAAAGCAGCTAATTTCTGTTTTACAAATAGGATTAAGAACTCAGAAGGGTTGTCTTGCTGTCTCTAAAATAAACTGTCAAAGATCCTAGATGTAAGTACGGACTTGAAGGTTTGTGTTGTTTCTACTAGCAATAGGCTATACTTGTTACTGTCCAGCTAAATAACCTTTCTTTTATTTTCTTCTATTCCCTACCACAACAAAACCCTTAAGAAGGGATCTTCTTATCCCCAACAACAAAATTAATTGAAACAGTCAAAACTAATAAATATTAAGAAATCACCTTGCTTGGTGGAACCTTAAGTGAAAACCTGCTGTAGAAATTATAGTGCTCTAAACATAATCCATATTCAGATATATATATAYATCTCTGACAGCGCTGTAGAGGAAACAAAATACACAGGTGAGCCCAATGTAACCAAGGTTCTGCATCACTTACACCACACAGACACCAATATCCACATAAGAAAACACATAGACTGCTGGAAAATTTATCCAGACTGCACACTTGTGTCATCTGACAGAATTAAAAAGCCAGCAAGTTGCTGACCACTACTGAGAAATTAGTGCAGGATCAGGTGCYGGCAGCTGCCTCTAGTAAGGATCAAGCCTACAGCAATAAGATTAGATACAGACCAGCTGACTCTGGGCTCCCATCCCCCAAAACAGCTCCAATCTGTCACTGATGGCAACAGTGCTGAYGCCAGACAAAGACACCAGTGCTAGAGCAAACAGAAGGATTACTTAAATCTATATATAACTGTATCTGTATACACACATACATATATACATCACACAGGCAGAGGAGACCGAACACATTTCAGCTTCTCAAAGAAACGTTCAAATGCAGAAGTGTTTCTTAAAAAAAAAAAAAAAAAAAAAGGAAAACAATGAAGAAACATGGGTTTCACTACCAAGACAGCTTTTACATGTGCTCTGAATAGAAATTAAGTACATGCACTTAGAAGAAAGTGCTCCATGATGTATAGAGTGCTAGGGAGGGGAGGAAGAAAGGAGGAGGAAAAAAAAAGAGTAAGAAAAAAGATTTAGCTTGCACCAGCTTTCTAGATCAAAATTCTCACATTAGAACTTTACACTGAAATTCCTTTCCTGACTCCAGCCACAGACGACACTGCTGAATTCAAGTTTGTTTTATTTTAAGATATGGCAAAGCAACTCAATAATATATGCAGGGAAATCCATGACTTTGTTTTCAAAAAAATCTTTGTTTTTTAAATGCTTTTGATAAACTGCAATCTTTTTTTTTTTTTTTTTAAAGAAAGCAGAATATATTCAGGCTATGAACCAACATTTCAGTTAACCAGCAGCTCCTTTAGTCAATATTACTGCAGACAGGCAGRATTAAATAAAAACACTGATCCAGATAAAATTCATCTCATCAGGTAAACACATATGTTTGTCATGCTACTGGTAAGCTACAGTGGGCAGCCTGACCAATCATTTTGTAAGGGGCATCTGGACAGAAGGTCAAACTAACGAAATCAGCAAAGTATATCACAACTTGCAAAAGAAAGGGCTAAGAGTTTCCTTCTGACCTTCACTTATTTCCCATTGCTACTCTGCTAAATAATATTRCTTACAGGCATCAATATTGATTGACAAATTGGTACTTTCAAGCCGTCACAAGAGTTTAAGAGCAATACTAGGAAGCATACAAACAAGATATATATTAAACCCTTGGTTTCTGTTTTCGATACTGCCTTTCACCTAGCATCACTTCAGCATTCTAGTATATTAAATGGAGTTGCTTAAATGTCCAAGTTTAATTACTACACTTAGGACTAAAAACACAATAGAAAAACAGAAAATACTCCAGAGGAAAATTCCAGATGTGCCTCTGTTGTACTTTTGACACTAGAAATAATTCAAGAGTCCRTTGTGGAAGCATAAGTCTAAGCACTGCCTCCTTTCAAAAAGGCAGCTGGCATTCTGCCTCTTAGAAAATTAATACCAACACTTCTTAGCAAGTGTGAGCTCCATGTCTCCCCTCAGTGATTTCAATGGGGCAATTCATACGGGAAGAAAGTGAAAGTGACTTGATGAAGAGAAGACTTCACATAAGAAGAGCATCAGACCAAAAGCCCATTGAGGCCAACAGCCTGTTCAAAACAGAGGTTAGTAGATGATGCCAAGGAAAGAATGCAAAACCAGGGCACGCAGATAACTACATATCACCAGCTTTAACAACTGAGAAATCAGGAAGAGGCAGATACTTCTTCATGCACTCCACCCAAGCTGGCCAGATGCTCTTCTAGCTACCACCTCAACACCTCCTCCACCAATAYGCCACACTTGATGCAGTCTCATAGTCTGGATTCTTCCAGAGTTTCTCAGCCTCCTTCCCACCAAGCCMCTGGCCAAAAATCCCAAAGTAACAACTACTAAAGAATTTTAAAGCAAGTCTTCCAATGCATTTGCTTTACTACTGCTCAGCAATTGTTTCAGAAATTGCAGACCCCCTAGAAATGAATGTGATCTGCAAGGCTTGTCCAGAGCAAGAGAACAGCAGTGTGGCTTGTTAGCATCTATGAACAACCATATTAAAATCAAGGCCCAAAACATTCTTCAGAGATCTACATGCCTTGGCAAAGTTTCCCCAATTTCTGTGTGAATACACAGCCAACTTTTAGAGCAACAACCACCATTTCAGCAATTGCAAATGAAATTAAACCCAGAAGGTTCTCATCCAGCTAAACGTGAACAATAACAATCAATAGTGTAATATCCATGTTATTTCAGTACAAATCTAATTTCAGTACAAATACCCATTTAAGATTTATTCTTTATTTTACATTGCCGCCACGATTTCAGTGCACTGCAGAATGGTGTTTTGACAACTTAAATGTACTTCCTTGAAAATATCAGGGGAAAGCTCTGACACTGGGTAAACAGGTTTTAGTACTTGGGAGGCAAATAACAGTTATAACACTGATGAACAATTGGATCAAACTGTATTGAGTACTTCACATGGTGTGTTCCTGAGAGGTAGGGAAGGGCTATTAGCCCCATATTATAGGTCAAAATCCACAAAGCAACTCTGGGCACAAACTCCTAGAACAGAAGGCGATTTAGATCTCCTGGAATGGGATTCACAGAAGATCGCATCACAAGGCAGCTCAGGTACTTAACCCAGCCATTGGCAAAGACAGACTGACAACATTCCCTTGCACACTGAGGTTTAAGATATGTCTTTCTTTGGGTATGAATGACTCGCTCACCTTTACTTTGAAGGCATGGCTGGAAGAGAAAAGTTATTCTTTTGGATATCTGTTTCTAAATTCCACCCATGTTGAAAGTTTTTGTGGCTCCAGTCCCACGTGACATGTGCAAGGCCATGATGGAAGTCTGTAAAGGTCACCCAYGTCCGAGATGGGTAGCCTAACAGCCTCTGTCCATTTCTCTCACTTGATTTTGAGCATGTGAGGAAGTGAGTTTCGAAAAGACCCAGGCAGAAGTCTCTGAAATCTCACTTTCTGCCTCCAGAGCTCCAACAATTCCATTATGACAATAGACAAAAATTCCATCTGAATGTTTCTGATAAGACCAACAAACAGTGAAAGACACTGAAAAGCAAATGGTGTCTCTGAAGTTTTGRCATTAATGAAACCCTATTAAAATTAGCAGGGGTAACTTGTGTGTCTTCAAGCAAATCTGTATGAGAGGTTTATAAAAAAAAAAAATTCAAACGTTAAATACTTGAGATACTTTGTTCCCATGCTCTGTCCCTTGGACTGTCACTTGAGAGTATCATGCTGAAGAGGTATGAATTCAGAATCATCAGCACAGAACTGAGTCAGAGCTCTCTCCTAAAATAAAACCTTTCAGCGATCCAGAAATGCTGCATGTGGCACCTACATGGAACCACTAATCAACAAAGTTTAGAGGCAATGGAAAAGTACATTAACTRTGAACACAGACTGCCTGAGACCAGYGGCTAGCACAGAGCAGCTTTTATACTGCTTTTCTCTAGAGCTGTGTCTGTCAGAATAGTCTCACCTGCTCTTTTCCATAGCAGCTGCAGCTGCTTTCACAGGCTCCCCTGCAGGGACAAAGAATGAAGAGAAAATTAGTGGAGCCACTCAGAGCAGCTGCAGATGCTAATGGAATAAGTAAGCAGGCAGACTTGCCTTCATGAAGTTACCAGCACCAGTTCTCAGTAAAAGTAGGTTCAACAGCATGTCTTTTGGTCACGGAGATAACATCTAATTTAACAGTTAAGCAAAAGGCTGGGATTAACAACTCTTCTCAGACCATACGCTTTGCTCTTCTACCACTCAAGCCTTTTGCTTACTTCCAGATGAGGTACTCAAAATCCCTTATAAACATGAACAAGTTGAGCCTCTCAACAAACCACCTGAGGTATGCACTATCTCCATTGTACTACTGGGAATACACTGGGGCAGACAAAAAGGGTGACATATTCAAGCACAGGTTTCTAAAGTTTCATATTCTCCTAACAAGACAGCCACTGAGACATTCTTCATTTCCACCAAATGTGGGAGGAAATGGAGATGCTTGCCACCTTGGCATTCCTCTTAAAGCAGTGTCTACCCTACAGGTACGCTGAACCACAGGAGCTTCTTCCATGCAGCCAGCTATAAACCTGCTGCAACTCAAGCATCAGTCACCTGCAGTGTGCTCAGGAAGAGCTGAGCCCAGTGTGGCCACTGGCAGACAGGGCAGCAGTGTTCCAGGGCTCAGCTCCACCACAATGCCCAGGTTGCGTGTATGAGRGTGCAGTCCACAGCACCCTCAGACACGCCACCTCCAAGCTCCAACTTGGGCCACCCCTTAGCACCTAACAGTAAAATGACAGAAAGCCTGGTCTCGCACTTATATACTTTTAGGGGATGTCTGCACTGTTAAAGTCTCAGCCTGAGGCAAAGAACAAACAAGACTTTACATATCCCAATTTCCAGTTCTATATATTAACCCTCACATGACTCTCCTGAGCATGCAGCAAAGGATAGCCACTTCAGAACTGTATCTGGTCCAGTAATGCAGAAAGCTCACTGTTTCCTCAGCAGCACCTCAAGCCATCTACTGTCTCTCTTCCATTAATTCTTAGAGCAGCAGGTACACCTTTATAGCATAATGCCCACCGCTTGCAGAATGCATTGAATTGCTAGGAAAGTCATAGGCCCACAGCCTCAGTGCATAGCAAAGCTATACATTTTTCCAAGTACAAGCTCTATTTCAAGTATGAGATCCAAGGACATTTTCTTGACTATAAAATACTCCAGGAAAGTCTGTGTTCCCAAACTGATGCTCTTAGTACAAAGAAAACTTTGTCCTTTATGAAACTGATATAAAACTATGGCCAACTGTTGCTTTCCAAATGCAATTCAGAATCTGTATTTTTGCAAGTACAGTTCCCCCCCCCCCCCAATATAAACATGGTGAAAATTGTGGCACTTTTCCTTGTTTCCCTCTCAGGGAGGCATTTTCCTGCTCTTGGCTTCCAGTACGAAATAACACAACCTCTATATTGGACACAGTGTGTACACTCGAGAAGATTCTGCTGCTACAGGAAACATCATTTACTTCTGAAACTTTACAGAGAAGTCTACAAATGCAAGCCTGATAAAATGTTCAATCCTCAAGAGCAAGGATATGGTACAAAGGGAGAGGTTTCCACATTTCTTCTTCAGTTCACGAAAGAACATGTCTCAAAGCCATCTCTTAAGCATCCACACACATTGCAGAGAAAACTTATGTGATAGACGTTCTTCAGAAGTTTCAACAATTCAGTGAAAAGATTTTGTTCATGTGAAACAGGGCTGGTAAAGCCATGAAAGTCAAGCAGACATTTATAAGGTCAGATATAGTGCACTGCTACACTGCTTTGACAGACTAGGGTACAGCAGAAGTGAAGGAGATGCTGGAGACCAAAAATAAGAATCTGAACTCAAGTCTGGTGGAAAAGAGGCAGAGGAAAAACAGGGAGAAGCATTTACCCAAACTGAAGGAAAAAGGAAAAAACCCACGGTGGCAAACAACCTGCATAGCAGTCAGTATTTTCCAAAGCACCACAAAGGCTTTAAAGAAGAATAAAATCAAAAGCTTCATGGATTTGGTGCTATTCAAGTAAGTTAAAAACATGGAAAATTCCATCACCCTCACTTCATGGAACAGGCAGAGGCAACAGTCATCTTTCAGAGAGAAAGATACCTGAAGGGAAAAAACCCTACAAACTGCAGATTTGAGACAAGCATCTTCGTTCACCATTGCCTTTCATTTTTTTTAGCGGTTTTCCATCTGGCTTGAAAACTTTAAGTTTAGGCAATATTATTTTGGGAGAAGCTGGAGGGTATGTGTTGGCAATACAAACAGAGGCTTTAATGGAAAAAACTAGTCATGGCATTAACAATTGACAGACTAATATCCTTCAGTAATGAACTGACGTGACTGCAGCTTCCTTTGCTTCTCTCTTTTTAACTAAAGGACACTATCTCATTGCCTGTTGACTACTACAGAATGGTTCTCTATGCACTTGTAATGCTGTATTAAGTCAATTACATTAGTCATTTTCTCTTTAATACCATTTATGTAAAAAAAGGGAAAAAAGAAAACCAGCATAAAGACAAACTACATATTTCAAAGGCTAAATTTAAAAGTGTAATAAATAAAATATGTGCAACTAGACAATATACYAAGCTGTTAGACCTGGGAATTTTCTTTTCCTGGTTTTTGGTCCTTTTAATTGTTAAAAGCTACTTGCAAATATAAAAAGGCTACTTACTGTATTCTGTCCTTTACATCCAGGATGCTTGGGGAATCAAAGTACACTAGCTAGGTCTGACAGGTATGATAATGCAGAAAAATGACTTCATGCTTTTCACCAGCCTGAGGGAAGACTTTTAAATGCAACTAAAAACAACCCCAAGAAGCAAAGTATATTAGGATCACCAGTTATATGAAGAACCAAAACAGCAGGCTAGCCTGACACCTACAGAAAAAAAGAATAAAATAATGGAATCACTATGGTTGCATATGAAGAAATAACTGAAGATTCTTTATAACCTACTGTAGAAAAGAAATTAAACTGTCTGTAAGGGATTTTAACTGAATGGCTTTGTTTGCAGTATATCTAGAGCATGGGATAGGTTTGTTGTGCATTAATGTGTCTCACTGAGTTCATACAGTAAAACTTTGCTCACAATTAGTTTGGGGCATTCCAGGAACACATAACTTGACAGCAACACATGACATAATATAAAAACTAGGAAGAATTTGACCTGAATTCAAAGACCAAAAAAACCTGTTTGTGAAAAGCTCTCCCTGCTGAAGTGTTAAATCATGCAGAGAGACTCAGAGTTTGCCAGTTTCAAAGGCTTTACTGTACAAGTCAGTGAGTCACTGCAAATGCTCACTGCGAAAACAAAATTTAGTACATAATTTAGAAATCCGCATGTTCTTGAAGTTTGTGGTAGTTACTGAAAAATGAAATAAACCTGTTTTTCTTCTTCTGTCAGTCTGACATGGCAGCTTCCTTCACTTTCCAACTCTTCTCTTTGCAATTAATGTTAATACTGGTATTCCACCATCCAGACACAACTGCCTTTCCTGCCTCCACCTTCACCCTGATAAGTCTTCCACACTAAGAGTTTGTGAGATCCTCTCTGCTGATGTCAGTGATCACTGTTATCTCCAGCAGATTTACATCGGGCATTAGAAGTGAGAGTTTGACATGAACTAGGATTCATTTTAGTCCATTTCATTACCTTTTCACATGTGGATGARACATGGCTTGTGTGGGGGAATCAACCATATCTAACTTGGTAAATCAAGACTTCCATCATGTATATGCCCAAAATATGCTGCCTTAAGGCTGTGTAGTATTTCCTAATTTTGCAGGGCTTCAAAAGCACCAGAATAATGGCAGTCATCCTTCAGAGATAAATCAGTCCTCTACCCTCTGTACCAGTACCCTCTTCCTTACATGTGAAATTCCCCTTTCTTTTTGGCCCATTGCTATTTGTTTCCCACACACCTTCATACACTTCAGTAAGTTGTCAATTAACATATAGCAAGTTTTTGCATAGCATTCATTTTAAAACAAGAGCAAACCRGGTGTCTGCTTCCAAATGCACAGCAAGGTGCAGAGGTCAAAGGCTSGGAACTCCACCTGGAGCCCTCTATCTATGTCAGAGAAGGAAAACTTCACGCACAGCCCTGCCCTTAACACGTCCTAACAGCTGCCTTGTACTTTGTCCGTTTATCAAGGTGGCTATTGTGTATTCTCCTCTGACATGTCCAAAACTTTCCACTCAGTTTAGAGAAAACTTAAACTCTTATCTCAACATTATAAATGTTTCTTTCAGAGATGGATGCCTAAATTTCAGGCACTGCTGAGCTTTACAGTGCCCAAGTTCCTTTACAGATCTACTCATACAGTGGAGGATTACTGCCCAAGACCTACAGTTCGGGATTGAAAGTAAAGGTGTCAGAGAGAAAATATTAAGTAACTGTGTTTTTTGTGTGTATCTGCATTATCTCCATTTTCCTTGRGGATCAATAAAAAAGCTAAAATGATTCTTCAACACATTATGAAAGATATAACCTGATAGTGTCATTGATCTCAGCTTAATGAACCCCTAAATTTCATTTTGCTTAGAAACAGACCCAGGATAATGAATAACGCTATCTCATAAAAGTGKAGTAGTACTGCCTTCAACAGGGTCTCCATACAGCTCACCATTTCCACACCATCAGGAAAATGAATATTCTTCTCCTGCTGCTGCTTATATTATTTCTTCTGATAAACTTCAACAGAATTAAAAATGTATTTCATTTCCTTCCTCCCCATTGAAAGAAACAAAACTATTTCTGCAAAAGCTCATATTGTATTTTTAATTACTGACAAAATTAGCATTTAGATAGCACCATTCACCAAAGAATTCTGTAACATTTTTAAGTTTCAATTAAATCAAGCACTGTACTTGTTTACTTTTTGCTTGCTTTGAAGAATTATTATCATCACTTTACCAGGGAAACAACAAAGAAACTGAGGAACACAGAAACTAAAGGCCAGAGTCTGCTTTCCCAGAGTCTGCTTTCATTTGCACCAAGATCTGCAATACTGTCACTGAAGCGAATGGAATTACATTTACCCAGAACTAGGCTAGTAAATGGCACAGGGTTGAGACCTAATTATTCCAAAAGGTTCCAAGTACCTATGTGGCAGAAGGAACAAGGGTCAAATCTCTCTGTTCTCAGTCACAAGCCTTTYCTTGATCCACTTGCTCATCATAAAGAATCAAATCATATTTTTAGCAAGAACAGCAAGTGAGAGGTCAGGAAGACATAAAATATCAATACCAAGGTTATATAGGATATTTGTGACAAAGAGTCTCTGAGCCCAGATCTCCCAATTTCCAGCATACAACTTTAATCACTAACACACCTTTAAACAGCACTAACCATAAAGACAGAATAAACCCAAAGAAAGCGTACTGCATTTCCAGACTTAGCCATGCATCTCAAAGCATCCTGTACCTCTTCAAAGGAACATTTCAACAGAGAACAGCAAACTCATTCTGCAAAAGCAGAACTATGCTGAGGAGAAAGGGCTGCATGTCAGGCACTACCTCTGAGCTCCGTAACTTGCATTCCTCTGCTAACTAGAGAAGTCGTGCGTCATACTGAAGGAAGTATGAAGTTAAGCTGGGGTGTGTCAGTTCACTAGATACCCTCTGATCAAAGAATTAAATGTAATTTTAACTCTCCCTCCCAATCATTGCCTTTATTTTGCATTTTTAGAGCATCTCTTTCAGTATGCAGAACAAGTTCTATTCAGCATTGTGGGTATCTCCTATGTGACTTACATGGGAAGAATTACTTTCATCATGCTGTTTTCTTAAAACAGATAATAAATTTTCCTGCAACATTTGTATATGAAGTAAACTGTCAATAAAGTACAACATAATCCTTTATTTCCTTTAAGATTTCACAGAAATGAAATTGACCAATAACTCTGAGAATCAAGACCTGAAAAAAATCTCAAGTCTTTGTCTTATGTCCCCTGCTTAAGGACTTGTGTCCAGATCAAGATACAAAACAAAGAAAAACTTCTGATACAGTACAGAATGCAGAGGACCTGAAGGATGCAGGGGAAGTAGAGACAGGTCTTGGAATTTTGCTGTTGGGTTAGCCAAAGAACAACAAATAAAATAGCTGATCCATATCATAAAGTACATTGAGGTTTACCCTAGGGTGTAGTAAAGTGCTTCCTCTGGGTTCCCCTTTCAGAGATATATCATGTAATTAGATTTAACCTTAAAAATTCTGTAGTTTTGACAATATTTTAGATTGAATACCATTAAAAAAGTCCTCCGGCTAACCTAAATCTTAAACTCTAGTTTTAAAATTTGGCATGAATTAATTTTGGATTTTGAAATACAAGTATATGTATATATACTTTTAATGGAAAAGCTGACTGATTAAATATTGTTTTAAAATTTAAGCAAATCTTTGTGAGATAAACCAAAGGATACTTAGAAAAGGAAGGCAAGAAACTGCAAAAGACTCATCGAGTGACTCCTAAGAGAATGAATTCTGAAATGAAATAGCAGTGCCATCTGTGCAATTAAGAAGGGCACTGAACATTCTACCCATGGACAAATTTTCTTCAGAACTGAAGATGAATATTGTCTTCTCCTCTTTACAGTCATCATCTTTTCTCTGTCACAGAAAAACCTTCAAACATTTTCTGAGCCTTATTTCTAACGAATGGTACTGACCTAAGTGCACCCACGAGTTTTGCCTGGTTCATTCTGTCTGGCTTACTCATTTGCAGTGTCCCCTACTTTTTTAAATTGTTACAAATACTCTAAACACTGAAGTTATCCATCACCCAATGTGATGGCCACCAAGCAMCAGAAAATATACAACAAACATGGACTTACGCAGTTCCTCCCGGTGCCTCTCTGTCTGTGCAAAAAACTGGCGAAGTTCTTCTGTGATCTCCATGTTACTCAAGTCATATTCTATCTCCTCTTCGGACTCAGAGTCCTCCTCCATTTCAGAGTCCCTTTCAGCATCCTCCCTCTCTAGGTGGGCACCCCTGTACTGCTGAGCTCCCCCATGGTACTTAGCTCTGCCACATGGGCTGTAGCTGGAAAAACAGTTGCGGGTACGTGGTAGGTCATTTCCATCCCAATCTGAGTAACGGCTACTTGGAGAGGCTGCAGAAGGATGCCACGGTAAGTGATAGAAGGACTCCATGGCTTTCCTGTAGGCTTTCTGATGCTTATGCATCCAGCGCATGGCTAGATCATAGTGCTTCCAGTATCTTGCATACACTTGCCGAAAATACCACGGCTCAGTGTCTTCCTGTGGCAATTTCTCCTGGGGAGCAGGGGGGGRRAAAAAAAAGAGAAAGCAAACAGTAATTGAGGGGAGAAACACTGTAAAARCAAGCCCTAAGTTTGCCTTTTAGTCATCAGTCATTCTTTTTCTATGATAAACAATGTATATCTGAATGAGAATGATAAGCATTAATACCGTGCAAGTGCATTACACTTTATTACTCTTACAAGAGACTGTTTTTTCCTCATCAACTACCAATAAAGAATTGCCAATAAAGTAGTAGTATGCAGAAGGTATTTTCCCAAGTGCTCCTGCTACTATGGTGGAAGTGGATGTATTCCACATTTCCTTAACTGCTCACCATGAATTGCAAGAACTGGATCATTCCAAGGTGTATGCATTACAACCTACACCTGTCTTCCAAATCCACAGACAGAAAACACAAGAGATTAAAATTCCTCCATATTAAACAAAGGCATTAATTTTATCCATAACACATTTCCTCCATCTGCCTGCCAAGATAAGTTTCAAAGAAAAGGTCAAATGGCAATTCAGTCAAGTTCATATATCCATCATGGTTTTGATCAAAAACAAGACTGTATTTAGCCAAGTGCTGAGCTGCCAGTAAATCTCCCTTTTGCACTTATCAGCAACCAACATATGAAAAGGAGTCATAAAGTCCCAAYGATAAAATACATGGAAAGATAGGTCTTCAGGGATAAAATGAAACACATTATCTCCTGTCCTCCAGCTAATCTTACTTTACCTGAAACAGCATAGTTTCACTCTGTTCATATTTCACCAGCAACCAAGAATTCCAGTCCTTCCAGCCTTAATCCCCCTGCTGCAGGCCATTTTCTCTCCTGCCTCATTCTATTCTCAAAAAGGAGGGACACTGAAGCTCTTAAAGAAAGTCCTGTGGTAAACTAGGGCCTAGAATGCAGTCAGAACATACATGGCAAGTGAGGCTTTTTTCACATCCTTACTTCCAGAGAAAAGCTTCTATCAGGGCCAAAATGGAATGCCTGTACTTTTAAATCAGAAGAATTTTAGTTAAACCATGCTTTGGCATATACTCAAACTATGGGAAGATTAGCTGAGGTTTTCAGAAGTGAAAGTGACATTTATGGTCCTTWACTAGTTTTAAGAAACATACAAGATAAAAAATTTTCTTGAAATGTGTTTTCCTGATCTGAACTGGCACCACTCTGTAGCCTTAAAAGAATGATCTCTTGGAGGATGGGGTATTAAACAAACTTAAGAAATACTTTCCATTCAGTGCYGGCAATACCACATGAGGTTAATTTCATTTACTTATATTTGTTTTCACTTCCTGGTTCTCAGACAATAATGCAAATGCTGGAGTTTGCAATAATAACTGTCCCTTCTTTCTGCAAAATTGAGCCCATTACCCTAGAAGAGGTCTATGATTATTGTTTCTTTCCAAGGTTATCGCTAAGTGATTTTAGGTACAAAAGATCTCCAGCCAGTATATTTCTTGGAGAAAAAACAATACAAAATACATTGCTCAGGAAACTCTGATCAAAAATTGCATCCTATCTGTGAGGGGCTATGGGGTTCAGCCATGCGATTAGAACACCCAAATTATCTTTCCTGAAAAGTAACAGTTCATGGAAGTGAGACTTTAYAGGGCTGATTTTCCTCTTAGTCTAGCATTGCCCTGCTACAAGACCACTCATTTCAGAAGATTTATTCCCAAGATGAGTGGGTGCAAGAAAATCATCTACCTTCCACAAAGAATTTACCCATTCCTAATCATCCAACCACCTAAAACTAGGATCGTACAATGTTTTCCTTATTTACTGTTCTTGCTTTGCTTAAGAATGTCAGACTGACTCCTCATTCTTCAGCAGTCAGATGAAAACGTCCTATTGTCAAATCTGATACATTCACAGGTTAGTTTTAGAACACTTTGCTTATTTTTTTCCACTACTTAAAAATCCAGTTTTGGAACATAATAGAGCAGTTCATGCAGCTTGACAAAAGTAGAGATCTCATACATTCTATATATTTCTGAAGAGGACAATGCATTCTTCTAGAGCTCAAAAGTTATCTTCAGTTCTTTTTAAATGTTTCTAAAGAGGGCCTTGACAACTTTACTGAAAGCTCTGGAATCCAGCTGGCTGATTTGCCTAGCTGACTAGCTCCAGTTGTTAATTTCAGGGAAAGGAAGACAAAAAGCCAGTTCATGTAGGCAGAACTGTGATGCTGGTGCCTGTCCAAATACTTTTTGTGGCTTTTTTTGTTCAAAGTGACCCTTGAAAACCTCTTTTACATTTGAATTTTAAAAATACATCTGTTCAAAAAGAAAAGTTAYGGAAATGTTTTACATTGGGGTGGAGAAAGGAAAGGAATATCTTAAAGTCTAACTTAGTTCTATGTCTGTGCTTTTTCAGCTGTGAAATAAATGGAAATAAGAGATTTCCTCAAGTGAACAAAAGTTATAAATCTAAGGCAAATGAGCAACATCCTCAGTTATTTTTCCCGTTATGTCTCTGGAGTCTTCCCAAGGGTAGACAAATCATATAGTGTTGTAATCTGAATTCTATTTTGAATGCGGTTTAGCTCCTTTCATATATAATTTGTACATGTCTGTATTGACAGTTCAGTAAAAGTGTTTATATGCATTTCCTACATATAGGACTAGCTTATCACAGAGACACCCATAAAGACTGCTTACCATCTTTTGTGGAGTTTGTTCCGGTGATCAAGATAAACTAGAAAAGAAAATAGTATTTTTTTAATTCATAAAAATATATACAAAGATGGCCACAAATAATGAATCCATTTTAATAAACTTGAATACTATGGCCTATAGTTATTAAATACCCCTCCTCGCTGTGGCTAGTTGAAGTCTCTTATTTATGGCTGTTGATTAGCTTCAGTAATAATCTCAGTCCTTAAAATTCCTCAATACAATATGAAGGTTAAAAAGGAGCCTTTTACCACAATGTAGTCTAAAATGCTGGGACTGAAGAATACACTTTATTTCATTACCCTTATCTTTTCCACTTTCTCCCACAACTTACACTTCTACAATCTTTATTTTCTAAATTAATGGCATAACATCATAGACTTAAATGAAGCACACCATTTTCTCTTTTYAGCAGCATCTACATAGAGAGATCCATAAAAGAAGCAATTTCAGCAAAACGCCTAAACCCATCTTGACAGCACACAAGTAGTAAGGTTTCTGATTAAACCTATGATGCACTTCTGTTTGCATACAATTCCTCCTTTTGCTTTATTTCTCTTTTTCTTCAGACATCTCATCCCAATCCTGCCAGCAGTAAAGGAAACACATACCAATTTGGATTGCAAACACATTCTCAGATGAGAGGAAAAAGGGAGAGGAAGAGGGGCAACTAGAAAACAAATGAACAAAAAATACCTATAAGCACCAGGCAGGGCTTACAATTGTCATCATTTTCAATGTGATTTACCAGCAGGAACCATTTAGAAACATTCTGAATAATTCCCTCCCTACCTGACAATATTTTATTACATTAAGACCACATATTTCTCCTCATGTTGTCACTCACAGCTTGAACCTGATGCTATGTAAAGCCAGTGAAAGATAACAGGAATTCAATGCACTAAACTACCCTAAACTACTAATGCACTAAACTACTACTAAGACATGGTCAAATGCTATTTCCAGCTTTACTGGAACATAGCCAACACAGCATTTTCTTTTTCAGAACTACTATGAATTTATACCAGCGTAACATGAGAATTTTTCCCAGAGCGTATGAACACAGGACATATATCACGATTGTGTTCTGTCTCATACCTACTAATTAAATAGCAACTTTTTGCCTCTTAAGACAAGCAGTACCGAGTGAAAGGAGAATGGGAATGGGTAACATTCAAAGAAAATGCAAATCATGAAGCTACCACAAAGACAAACTATCATCCTTTGCATAGCACACACCAAGCTCAAATGCATAAACCCATGGTCACACCAACCTATCTACAAGAAGTCCTACATACATGAGCAGTCCCATTGCAATCAATGCAAACACTCATGCAAGTAAAGGCTTGCAGATTTGGGCATTAGGCAGCCAAAAATGTGTGACTTCATTGTACTCTCTCCCGCCTGCCTAGAGGAGGGGGAACAAAACGCAGAGCTAAGGTCACTCATAAAACACTGCAGTGACTTGTAGCACTAGTAAACCACAGATATATTAAAGACTCATGGGAAATAAGATGTTTGAAATGAACTGAAAGGAATAGCTCATGCTACCTCTTCAAAATTTGTGTTTCCATTCTCATGACTTACATATGGACATATTGTGTCCTCCACATACCCATCTGGACAGTGTCAAGGCCACCGTAAGAGTCTTTTTCTCATACTTGAAAACCTAAGCTCATGGTAGCCGATTCTTCCATTTTCCGCTGCAGAAAAATTATGTATATTAGAAGTTCACGATCACTCTAGTTCTTACGTGGCAGAAGTCTTTGAACTAGCTTCAGCACAAATAGAAATCAGGTTCAGAGCCTAATGTAAACACACTGATTTCACTGTTTTTAAAGCAGTAGATGGTGAAGTCTGATGCTACATTAGTATACAGCATGTATGTATGCTCTCTGAAGGGGAACGAGAGGAAAGAGAAAAAATCTTGGCAAGTCTATCCAACTATATTAGTTTACCAAATATGAAAAACCTGCTCTGCCAAACAGAATAACTTATTTTCATAAATTAAGTATGAAACATGACTAGAAATATAAGGCATAGCATAATGGATCTACAAGCTGGGACACTAAATTAAAGAATGAGTTCATTTTTATTTTACGTTGAATTACTCTTCCAAAAGAAACTATGCAAAATAGGAAATATGATAAGAAGTAGAAAACAAATGTGATAACTCTACTGCTATATATTTTTAAATAAAATATGGAAGCAACTGCTATATTTTTTTTAAATAAAATATGGAAGCAAGTGAACATATGAAATTAGCCAGAAAATCTAGAATTTTAAATAACAAATCTGCTTGCCTATGCTCATCACTAATGATAAAAAAATTTTAAAAGTTACTTTTGATAAATTTTATTACTTCTTTTTTTTCAGTTTAAAATATTTCTCCATTGAGATTAAACATGGATGCACTGCCTTTCATCAAAATATGCCTGTCTCACTGTGAAGTAAGCATTAATGAAAACAAGCAGATCTAACCAAAGCAATGTCAATTCCACTGGAGTCAAAAGAAGTTGAGACAGTGTCTGTCATACTGTGAAACATAGCCATGAAATACTATTTTTTTGTAACTTGGTAATGTAATTCATACTACAGGAGCAAAGCCCTCTAGTGGAGTCTTGCACACAGTGCTTCCAGCTGCCATATTTGAGGTTACTGGTAGAGATCAAAAAAATCCACTGATGTAGTGACAAGGAGGTTTTGATCTTATTCAGAACACTGAAGAGCACAGGATTAATTAACCTGTTGTATAGTATTAAGATAGAAAGATAAGATGTAATTAAAGGAAGGTGAAATTACAACAAATTCAGCAGAGAACTTCATTAAATAATATATAAAGCTTTTCTGAAGAAGGAAACTATGTTTAAATCAGAAATGCCAAAAACACTAGCTGCTTAAGCTGACCACATCTTTTGCTTACTGCTGCTGCTTTTGTCTCTACTCCTTTAGCTTGTGTGGCCTGTATTTTTCTGTCAGACCAGAGATGTCCCTAACTCAATTTCTGAAAATGSCCAGTAACAGATACTTAATAAAACACAACACTAGAGCAAACATATAGAAAATATTATTTCTGATATATTTCCTCTGATTCCTGCAAGTGGCTGTTTAGATACTTTTTCAGGTCCAAACTGCTTTTGGCATTTAAAAGCTAACATCTGACTTATCTTCCATAAATGTGACATTTCTCTGAATCCATGAATACTTGGGGCTTCCACAACCTCCCATGGCAATGGGTTTCACAATGCAATATATTAAACACCAATTTTGCTGTGTACTTCAAACTCACTCCTATAATCAGTAGCAATATCCTGAGTGGACTCTTTATACCTGGAAGATTTGTATCAATAGGGCAGATTTAGAACACGAACATACCAGGAACTACAAGCATATTTAAAAAAATGGCTTGTCATAGAATGGGAACAGAAGAATGTGCCCATGGTCATCAGGATTTCATAAGACAGACAAACATATCACTAGTATGCAAGCATGGAAGGTAATAGCACATAAGGTATCAAGAGAAACAGAATACCCTCCTACCCAAACCATTACCTCTGGCAGAAGGACACTGGTGCAATACTTGAAAGGGGGGAAAAAAAGGGGGCGCAGGGGAAGGATATTCTCATCACGGTTATCTTAAAAACAGGATCTCCAGAAATATATTTTTAGAAATCTATGCAAAAAAATAAAACAAATAGTCACTGAAGAACCAAGCTAGATCCAGTACTGCTGTAGGATACTATTTTTTATTCCACTTGTTCAAATCAGTGAGTGGAATTTCTGGCCAGCAGATCATTCAACACACAAAACTGGTTGAAGCTTAAAAACAGATGCAGAAATTAAAAGCATTCATATTAGAGCTTTTGCAAAAATATGGCGACTATTTAGTACAGCAATTCATATTTCAGAGATTAAATTAATCAGACAGGAAAGCTTCCTCCCTCAAAACCTGTGAATAGAGAAATCACGTGTTTAACAAAATTTTGATTAAAAGCACCACATATTAAGGGAAAAGGCTATCAGTATTGCTACTGATGACAGCAAGGTGCAAAAGGATGCCCTCCACGCTCTTCATCATTCTTGTTAACTCAGCATCCTCCTCCTAAGGCTTTGGTAGATTTGACTATGTTACCTGACTAGTTCAAAAAAAATCCCATGCCTTTTGTTAGGTGTCTCCAATTAACCAACCTTCTCTAGCTGTGTCAAATATATAAAATATTGAAGCCCTACTACATGTTCTCAAAAATATGCCAAGAGTTCAGTAAGAAAAACGTGCCATATAACAATATCAATAGTGAGCATCTTCCCATGAAAACCCATTTCATTTTATACTTCTAATGCTTACCCTTAGTGTGGGATTACCACCAGGAGAGGGGAAGGTTTGAAGAGCATTTTGATGCTCTACTTCAGATTAATACTGTGTACTGCTGGTGTATGACGTTAACTTTAATACCAAAGTGCTCCAGTTACAGTCATGCAGAAATTTAAGTCTGTGAGTGCTGAGACAGTTGGCAGTACAAATATTCCCCTATTAAAAAAAAAAAAAAAAAGTAGAAATCCCCAGCACTACGTACTGCATTCTTGTTTGCGCATGGCTGTAAACACAGGATCTGGCTGGCACTTAGGATTCAGTTACAGCTGGCTATCATCCAACTAGGAGAGTCAGCTGAGCTATGAAAACCTACCGACCACTATGATGTCTTCACCTCAGTGTCCTCACACCAGCACTGGTAATTCCTGCAAACAGAAGGGGAACAAATTACATATATGTCAAAATTATGTTCATGGCAGGGGCAGTTCTCTTAAGTATTAAACCTGTTAAAAAAAAAAAAAGAAAGCATGTAGATCAAGCTTTAGTGTTTGTGTTGAGGCATATTTTTACCAAAGCAGAGCCTGAGGCAGTGTAATCCTATGGTGCTCCCAAAAAGAGGGTCTTCTCTGGGATCCAGGAAACAAATCCAAAAGCTATTTGGACAACAGCCAGAGGTCAAAGGTGAAGCGCTAAAAGCTGTACCATTATTAGTAGCCCCAGTTAGCTTTTGTTTCACATGACTCTGTCAGTTTAGTCATAAATAACAGCAACATGGATAGGAAGGGGAAGAAACTTCTAGGCTGTAGCTTTTTTTAAGGCAAAATTAAGCTCCTGGTCCAAGACATGCAGTGCTCAAACTCTGATCAGAGTGCTCAAGCATCACCAGATCACAAAAAAAGATAAACAGCTCTTGTTTCTGCCAAGCACTGCAAACAGATCAAACTGCGGGTGGGCAGGAAAACAGGCCGCTACGCAAAGGTCCGCCCATACACCCCAGCCTCCGGCACACGCGGGACCTCTCGCTCTTAAAATTACGCAGAAGCCTTCTCAGCCCGGAGGCCTACACTTTCCAGAGGGAATGCAAGGAAAAACCGATGTGTGGAATAACCCCCCCCTCCTTCCCCCCACCCAGGCTCTGAAAGCAAAACTAATTCCCTCCCAAACTGTGCGCTTTCCCGCCCTCCCCCCCCCCAGCAGCCCTGTCATGGCCGCGGCGCGGCGGGGGAGGCCGCGGCTGCCTCCGCACCCACCCGGCGGCCCGGGGCTCCTGCGCGCGCGGGGAGCCGAGCGGGGCCGCCCCCGGTGCTGCCTCCTTCCTTTCCCTTCCGGCGCGGCGCACCGAGCTCCCCCCTTCCTTCCCTTCCCTTCCGCCGGCCCCTTCCTTCCCTTCCCAGTGTCGCGGCGCCATCTTGTGGCGCCGCGCAGAGGCACCGCTGCCTCAGGCCGCCTTTCGCGGCGGGAGAGAAGCGTGTGGCGGCCGAAAGGCCGTGAAGCTCTCACTGGCCCTTCGCCGCGCTTCCTCTCGCGCTGCGTGGTTTGGAGTTGCAGAGACAGGTGGCCTCCAGCAGACTGAATTGTTATTCAGAGTGTGGGTGTGCGGTGCTTAGTGACACAATGTTATTTTGTCCTCTTTTTTTTTTTTCCTAATTAATTCCTAAAATTTCTGTTTGGCTTCTGGACCACTGTTGAGCTGATGCCTTCACAGGACTATGTGTGAGCAGTCAGTTCAGGGCCTATCACTGCCAGTGTAGCTGTGCTTGCTTTTTCCCCTGTGCAGTATTTTACATCTGTGTACCTTAAATTTTCCTTGCTATTTCATTGCCTGGTGTTATAATGTTGTTCCGTAGTTCTTCATGGTCAATGAAACCCTTATCTTTACCATAACTAGATAACAGAGTACCATCACCAAACTTTCACCATCTCATCTGTGCCGTTCTCCGGATCATTTATGGGTATGTTGAACAGCACAAGCACAGATCCTGGCAGGATTTCCCCCAGCCTTCTTTTTCTACTGTGACAACTAACATTTATTTCTCCTCTCTAATTTTTCTATTTTTAATCAGTATTTCCATACAAGAACCTCCCATTTTATTCACATTTTTCAGCTCTTTTCAGCATTGACATAACTGCCTGCCCACTGAAAATCCAAGCAAACTATATCAAGACAATTTCCCATGTTCACCTGCTCCAATTAAAAAACTCTAATATGAGGCATGATTTCACTTTACAAAGAACTGTATCAACTCTCCTTCAATATATCAAGTCTCTACGTTTATCTCCTATATATATACTAAAATTATTCTTTGAAATAATTTCCACTGATTTGCCTGTATGGGAATCGGATTTAATAGTTTATAAGATCCCCAGATGTTTTTAGGAAGCCATTTTATAAGTGGCATCAATTCAACTACCTTGTATTTTTGTACTGAGAAAGTTTTAAGTGATACAACTTGTTGATACTTGTGTTCAAGGAATCATTCAGAATTAATTCAATTTTTAGTTCCTTTCAGAACAGTTAGGTAAATACTCTCTGGCCCTGCAGATTTGCCACTGTTTGCTCAGTTTCTAGTTTTAGAAGCTATTTTTTTGTTACCGGCGCTCAGATATGTCAGCTGAGAAAGATGCGCCTCTCAAGACGCTAGCGTAGGAGCCTCTCAGAGTTCCTCTRTGATGAATACAGATGTAAAAAAACTAAACTAAACCAAACCAAAACCCAACCCCTCCCCCCCTGCAAAAAAAACCCCAAACACATGACTTACTGGCCAAATCTTTTAAATGTTTAAATCAGAATAGGCAGCAATAGAGCACGATAGTCAAAATGTGAAACAGTCCGTTTTTATTGCTCTTGTATATTCTTTCTTACCAAGAGCATTTTGATTATGCTGTTGGGTGCTGCAACAGCAGCAGAGGAGCACTTCATGTGACTGTCACTTATAAATATAAATTGTCTTGTCACTTACAAATTTTAAATATAAAATATAATTGTCTAATCTATGATACTTACAGTGTATCGACCTAAAATAACTCATGCACATATTGCATTTGACTCATCTCCCCACTGAGCTGCATGGTACTGCAGTTGCTGGTCATCACATTGGGGTGTATATATTTTTCATCAACAGCATTTTGATAATGTCATTATATCCAGTCTCTTCAAATGTTCAAATTATAACAAATCCAAACTTTGCTTTATTTGCTATCATCAGTATAAAATCTCAAATTCAAAGAAGTATATACTTAAGTAGTTTTAGTATAGGGATATGCGCACATAAAGCATGTGTCTGAATGCTTCAGAATCTAAGAATGTTAGTTGACATCCTTCAGTGAATCTAGCTAAATTAATGTAGGAAGATAATGCCCCTTTGCTGCCTATTTTACTCTTTTCATGGAAGTTTCCACTCTGTGGGCAGTTGGCCAGCTAGATCACTGCAGTACACATCTGGCAGTACAATGTGAGATTAAAATGCTGAGTGAGGAAGACTCACATTTCATTCTGCTTACTCTGTGGTAAGGTGATAACAGCAAAACAGCCAGCAATTGTAATATCTTAAGGTGCTGTAGGTGATGGAACATGTGACTTCAGCCTTACTGACCATTTTAACCCCTGGATGCTACAGGTAGGGCTGCTATCATTAAGAACACTCTCTTTTTTGCAAGGAAATTACGTCCGAGTATTTCAACATCATGTACTTCAATATTAGCCTAGGATTTCTGGGTGTCCTGCAGCCTGCTTAGAGTAGTGGAAGTATTTCTGTTCAAGTTGCATGGCATCCTTGAATTCCAGGTATGTCTACTAAGTACGTAGGGACTATTCACTGGCCATGTCTTTGGTGTACAGGTACAAAGTGTCCAGATTACCTTGGATTATAGTAGACCAATGGTCCAGTGCATATGCTGTAGAGTTCATACACACTGTGAGTGTATTGGACATGGTTTGCCAATATTATCTCTTTGGACAATAGACCTAACATGCTCAGGACACACTGGGCTCAGTGCCTGTGGGCTTAGACTGTCATCCCAGTGCCTCTGGAAAATGCATACCTCATAAAAGGTTGAAGTGTATGGTGTGTGATAACTTGAATATGCTAAAATGTTCATTTGGAGACCTCTGTCTATAGTTTTCTCTTTTGAATTTCTAGTTTTGTAACTATAATACGGTGACACTGAATATATTTTCCTTACTTGAATACCACACTTAAAATGACATAAATATTACCTAGGTAGCATAATGCAGGGATCATCGCTGAAGGTTTTATTTTATCACCACTTTGCTGCTTTAGCACAAATATAAGAGTGCTAGAGGAGATAGTCTGGCAGTAATGGTCCCACAGTAAAACTGGCAAGAGATTAATTATAAGAAATAAACATATTAAACATTTTCAGCATGTTAAGAGCAATAAAACACCCTTTTTTAAAACACTATCAGCTTCTCTAATATCTAAATATACCTTTTCTCCAGTTAATCTTTCACTCCATGATTTCCCACAGGAGGTAGGCATCTGTATAGAGCTGAGGGGTCTAGATACCACAGCAGACTTGAATTGTGGTCCTGTTCAGGCCCTGCATCACAAACATTTTCTGCTTTACTTACCTGTGGCTAAGAAATTCATAGACACACACCCTTTCTGTCCTGAGTGCTTTGGACAGAATATAATATGCAGTTACCAGACTGCTTTTTCTCATGAGTGCCCAATGCACTTAGAGACTCTTCCAGCTTTTCCTGCCCCCCTCTGGTTTGTGTATTCCCACAGATAGATCTGGCTTGGCTTCTCTACCTCACACAATGGTGCTTGCTTCTATGCATGGCAAACTGATGGCTGAAAGTTGCAGGCAGCAGAACATCCAGTTTAACCCAGAGAGTCACTGGGTTAAAAAAAGGTATTATGCAAATTCATATAAGGAACATCCATCTGGAACTATTAGTCATAAAGATACAGTTCTGCCTTAGGAAGTCCCTGAGTAAATTACCAGATGCTCAGAGAGTACACTAAGAAAGAACTGCTGTATGCTTGCCCTGTTCATTTCCTAGGAATCTGCCATTGTCTACTCTCAGAGAGAGTATAATGGCTTGGATAGACCTTTGGTCTGAATTGATAAAGTGATTCTTATGTTACATATATATTAAAGCAAAGACGTGGTACTGCTGAACTGACGTACTTTGTATGGAAGAAAGGCATTATCAAGACAAACTACACAAAGGTATGGCATGTGTACTGTTTTTATTAAGGTTATCAATATCAAACAAAGACTTAAAGTAACACATTACTGATGCTGCCATATAGATTTATAAAATGTGATTGTACTGCCTTTAGTTTTGTAATATTTCGGTTTAAAAATACAACTTTTCTGGATAATATTGCTTCTTATGAAACATACAATGTTCTTTTCATTCATTGCTTCCTATTTTATTCCTTTCTACCTGCCTTACTTTATTTGTGTATTTGCTATTGCACAGTTATTCTCTACATGGAAACACTAAAGTTAACTATCTTCCGGGACCTACATGAATATCACATTAAATAAACTTTTGATTATGTGCGTTTTGTGAGCGGTGAGATCAGTGCCTTCTCCCTCCTAACGACTGATTTCTTTCTTATTGTTTCACCTGATTACTGCCACTGGATCACTTCTGAATCATTCATGTTACAAAATATCTGCTGCTGTAAGAGCTGTTTTTACTTTGGAAGCCTGTGTAGATCCTTTACATGTTTGAAACCTACCCTTTATCGTGGAGGAGGAGCAGTTTGGCCAAAAGGTTTGCTTACAAAGGCACCCCCCTCATCTGGCCCCTCACACAACCCAAATGTAGTGAAGATCTCACATGTTAATTCTTGATTCTTAAATCCTTTTGGTCTACACCTATGAAACATGAAACAAGTGAGCTGGGTCTAAATGAAGTAAGTGCCCCTGCATTTCTTTCCCAAAGCTCACACAGCTGAGGAAAGGGTGGCTACTATGGACTCCAGTGTGAGATCTTCCCTTATGGAATTGGGACCAGAAGCATTACAGGGAGAGTTTGGTCATATTGATCAGTTTTATCCGTGGTGTCCCATGATGCAGTAGAACCCTCTTGAGCTACTTGGTTCCGTAACTAGTTCCTTGCAGTTTTCAGTGTTGCTCCAGTGGTTGAACATTAGTCTAGAACTAGGCTGAAAATCAGGATGATGCTTCCTGGCAACAGAATGAAGAGTGAGACTAGAACAGCTATTAGAATAGGGAAATTTCTTCATGAGAAATGGTGTCTGCAGTTGTCATGTCTACATATCATTACAGAGCATTTGTCAGCTACTCAGATTCATTAATTAACCATTTAATTTAATTAACTGATTATGATTTAAGATGCAAAGTGTACAATGAATGGGGATTAAAAAAAAAAAAACCTTTAAATTTGCAACACATGTTACCATTTATATAAGATCGGCATCAAATCTGAAAGGATGGTAGTTCCCAGCACAGGGTGATGGTGACAGGAAGTCAGAAATTAGGCAATAACCTCTTTTTCTTGTACAACTGTTTGAGCAGTGTGCATTTGTTAACCAAATGTGTGGGTAAGTTAAACTGGTGCAAATTTCTGTATAGACCTGTATTGTTTTACTGTTGCTTTACTGATTTAAGCATAATCCAAGTAGGTCATTCTTAAAACTGTGGACTAATTGTTGACCAGCTAAAGCACTTAAATACTTGACTCTATTTATCCTTTGCTAAGACAAAGCCATATTTAACATTTTATTATTTGTAGTAGATTTTCTATCATGATGCAAATTCTAGTTTTAGGTTCAAGCAAATAGATACTGTGAATCCTGCTTAGGTCTGGCTCTTGTACAGTTTGAATCTACAGTTCATAAAATTTCTAGGAAAAGATTGATGCCTCTTTCTGGTGTGTGTGTGCAGGAAATGTCATGTGAGACTTCTCTTACCTAACTCAAGCTTTCTGAGAGTTAGAGCACCTTATATAATCTAGCTTTGTAAGCTTCCTTTACAGTCTGTAGGCTTTAAAGATTTCCTCTAGCTGGTGAGAGGGAGAGGCATGTCTGGAAGGTTTTCCTAGTTGTTATTACACCTGTAATAATTCCACTGTAATGAATTGCTTTCTTGGAAGTGCCTTTCTCTCACCGCTGGCTGTTGGGGGAGCTCAGGTAACTACTTTAAGGTGTGGATGAAGCTGGTTTGAGATGTTTGTGATCCCTCCAAAGAGTCATTTTGGTCCTTACAGCATAAACACATTTAAAGGGAGGGGAATTGCAGCGAAGGGAAAGGAACAGGCCACTGGAGACAAAGAGTAGGGAGAGAGGTAGAAACATCTTAAAGCCAATTTTACTGCCAAAGAAAATATACAGTGGAACTCGACTCCTGAACTAAGTGCCATCACTCTTAGCCAAAGTTAGATGTCTCTAGATCCCTCTCTGCTGTAGTGCCTGTTGCCCCATGATCTGGATACAAGTTAATCAATTAAAATAAGCACCACCTCTGAAGGCTTTCCTGACTGGAAAGGGGAATAGTATTCCTTTTACTGGCTTTACGTGCTTACAGTGTGACAATGATATTTACACCTGAGCTAGTCACTCTTTAGATCCCATTGTAGTCACTGGCAAAGCACACTTATGTTTTTCAGGTGCTGTTTGTCTGATGTATGCTGGTTACCTATTTTGGGATGAAATGAATCACACCCCAGAAGTGCTTATTTCTCTCCACTGACTTTCAAGGAAGCCTGAGACGATGTACATGAGGTACTTTTATTGCAGAATGTACATTTAACCAGATGAATCCTGTCGAGAAGAACTGTACAAGTGCAGA
The DNA here is from genome assembly GCF_003343035.1 of Apteryx rowi. Taxonomy (NCBI): domain Eukaryota; kingdom Metazoa; phylum Chordata; class Aves; order Apterygiformes; family Apterygidae; genus Apteryx; species Apteryx rowi. The sequence goes on from NW_020448263.1 coordinate 1,352,167, forward strand.
AGGTTAATAAAGGAGAATGTGGCAACACTCTTGATTATAAAACATAAACCCCCACCTAAGYCAATAGATGGGAATGTTGCAAATGGTAATACATAACCCTCTCCTTGAAACAGCAGTGCTGAGGAATCAAAACTGGTTGCTTCGGAGTAGTAGAAGATCTGCCAGATAGCCCTGACATGTAGCTGTTGCTTGCTGAAGTATGAGGTCTTGTCTTAGCTTTCGGATGGCACAGGGTCTCTCTTCTTCATGAAGGCTAAAAAAAGGGACTTTGTGCCACTTGAATTTTTGGAGTCTGAAAAGCAAAAGAGGAGTGAGAACTCAGTTAACTCCTAAATTTCCATTTCTGGACGCTTAACACTGGGACAATTAGCATAGCAGYTTATGATGAATTAGATCCAAGTTTTATGTGATAATTTTACACAATGTATACAAACAGTAAAACATTATAATGATACATTTTCATCTTGTCTTTTAAATTCATCTTGTTGGTCTTTAGTCTTTGTATCTGTTTTTGTTCATTTTTTGCCATGATCATAGAGCAATAGCACTCAAAATTTATAATTAGGAAATAGAGATGACATTGTACTGTTTCTCTTATATAGAAAAAATGGAACTATTTCACATTTGTCATCAGCTATCTTTCATTCGGAAAACTCATTAATAATGTTAATGTGCTGTAATGCATGCAGTCATCAGGTGACATGTGAAGAAGCAAGTAAGAATGAAGACCGTAAAGACATTAGATGTGGGCCAGGGTTTGGTTTTCTTACCCAAGGAGAGACTCAATGCTTTATTCGAACAGGAGAGGGTTGTATAGCTGAATGGCTGTGACCACAATAACGAGGGAGGTCACTGAGTTTCCTGGTAAATCCTGTGCTCGTTCTTTCTATGCTGAATAGCTTCTACCCCATGAGCAATACTCCTGGCATAAATGCCACTGTACACAAAGAAAGTGTCTGCTTGATGAGGGTTCTCGTGTTACAATCAGGCCCCAGGAAAGTGTGTTGACTCAAACTGTGTGTGGGTTACACCAGCTATGTATCATTATATGAAACTCTGGAAGTCTTTCTCATTTGGATTTAAACTTTCCTCTGTGTTTTTTGTAATATTGCTAAGTCCCAAAAGATACCCAAAAACATACAGGATGCACACATAGGTATATTGAAATACCCCRTTCATTATTAGAATTTAGTCCACAAAAATCATCGAATCCAAGTTAATGTCCCAAACTAATATTTAATCCACTCAGTTATACTGCAAATGATAACAGACTGGGAGGAGTGGCTGATACACCAGATGGTTGTGCTGCCGTTCACAGGGACCTTGACAGGCTGGAGAAATGGGCAGACAGGAGCCTCATGAAGTTCAACAAAGGGAAGTGCCAGGTCCTGCAACTGGGTAGGAATAATCCCTTGCACCAGTACAGGCTTGGGAAAGTGTGACGTTTTAGGGATACAACTGGCTTTCCTAAATGTCTTTTCAGGTTTTTGTTGTTTTTATTTGTACATTAGATTTCTTCATTGGTCGCTGAAATGTCATGAACTACCTAAGAGCTATGGGTACACATATCCCATCAAAATTAATAGTCATCTATGTCTGGAAAGAGTTTATGCAAATTCCATGTCTAGGCATCAGGGTTGTTCATCATTGTGCAGGTGTTGACTTCTGCATAGCCTTAAAATCAGCCTTTAATCAGACAGAGGTTAGTCACAGAAGTTCTGAATAACACTTTGAATTCAGTTAAAATCACTCAGTTATGTACTTTGTTAGGTCTTGTAGCAGTTCAATTTGTTAGCATTGCCCTCCATCATCTTTTGTGTTCTTTTTTTTTTTCCCTTTCTTGTTCTATTATTTCTTGCACATACTTGTGAGTCCAGAACTGTTATTGCTGGCTGTTTGTGAGCCATAGTCCTCTTACACTGTAGGCTGTTAGTGCAGACTGCCTCACTGATGACCTCTTGAATTTCCACAATTGTAAACAGGTGTACCCAGTACAGTAGGTGATGATAATTACACACATAGCTGCACCTACATCCTGAAACAGATGACAGCATGTTGACCAATCTTCTTGCTGAAAGAGAATTTTGAAAAGGTAAAAGGCTTTCTCTGTGTTATCTATACCTTCTGCTGTAAAAGGATTTAGTCACACATACTTTGAAACTAGAAGTGCAATTGAGAAGTAGTGCAGAATGTAGATTATATGTGTACTCATGTCAACCTGTCCCAAATGAAGGGAGGCCCTCCTGATCCTGCAAATGCATCACTCAATCACCATATGATTGAGAACAACAAGATCCTTATTACACAGCTCAAAGAGTTGTGGAAAGGTGTTCTGGGGACAAAGACAGGAGATGGCAAAGGCTCTGCACTGGGACAGGGCTGAGCTAAGCTCACAGTTGGATTGACTTGACAACCCAACAAAGCCAGCCTCGGCAGCTTCTTCTAGCAGTCAAGGTTTCAAATGATCCACCTGCTGTGGGGCCAGCACAACCCTGCTGTCAGAGAGGTATGACTTTGACAGTACAGCCACATCTGACCTGTTCACAGGTCTCATGTGTTCCAGGAATTACAGCTGACTCTTTGGTAATGGAGGTTCTTGCGGTTTTCCAGGGTAGTTCCTTATGGGTCAAAATAAGTCTATGAAAGTTGAAACTGATTCAGGAGTTGGTTGTCAGGGAGGAGATGAAAAAAGGACAACTATAATAGAGGACATACATGCATAAATTTTAGGTGCTTAATCCACAATGCAGTATCCAAAGTTGAAATCCATGTCTGAGGTTTTCTGTATAACCCAGGGAGAGAGTTGGGTACCTAGAGGAGTTATCTGAAAAAGCTTTGTACCAGTGCCTGGGTTCATTTTACCAACAAGCTTCTAGCTGAAGAGCCCATATTGCTTTTATAGTCAGTGAAGACATGCATCTTCAGAAGATGGAGATTCTACCTAACATCTGAACTAAGCTTTCTGGAAATGAATGTCTCCACTGATCTTAGACAGAAACTAGATACAAGCTTAGGCAGTTCAGCTATGTATATAAAGGTAGAGAAGAGGAATGCAGGACTTGGAGAAGCCTGAATGTGGAGACATCTGTACCTACAACTGTTCTCTCAGGAAATGAAGCACCTCTCTGTCTTTTTTACGTGGCAATGAGAGGTCATGATGAATGTGCTCCCTCTGATAGCCTGCTGAGTACAGAACTTCCTTAGAAAATGAGAGACTCGGCTTTAATTCCCTTCTAAACCTTAGAAGATTAATACATGCCCCAGGAGAGGAAAAAAACACTTACCTATCACTGACCTTGAAAGCCTGATTCCTGTTTATAAGCCAGCATGAATATTTTATTTTTCATTCCAGCTACTGTACGTGTCCACAGATGTAATTTGGCAAGTCATTCTGCTGGCTTTGCCAGACATATTGCAGTGCTCCAGTCACAAATATATTGGCCAGAACAGAGAAGAAAACAGGCAAAGTGACTTAAAATTTATAGGATCACATAGCACGTTTGTTGCAGCAGGAATGAGTAGTCATGAAAACATACATTAGGTAGGTTCATAAATTTTGAATATTTTGAGCATGAACAGTTTGTTTCAACCCAGTTTCTCTGTATAATTACCTCCATCAGGTTATTTTGATAGGAATGCTTTCCTGGGTTGAAGTTTTCATATAAACGCTTCCTCAGTATAGTTTTTTCTTGCACAGGGGTACTTGGGGACCAGTCACAATGGGGTCTCCCTAGGAGTGTTGGCATAAAAAGGGCAACAACTTTCCTTAGGAATGTTTGTATGAGGACTGAGGGAGATGGGTCATTTGGGCCTCACCTTCAATATGTTCTCAGCTCTCACCCAAGGGATCTGGCTGCTGGTGATACAGAGGAAGCCGATTTCTCCTCCTAGACAGGAGTGGTAAGATCTGAGTCTTGGAAATGTCAGGCAAAAGTATATATTTATGCACTGTACAGTACATAGGCAGCAAGTCTTCTGCTATTGAGGAAGGTCAGATCCACTATTTATGAGGGTAATGTTGATTTGCTAATGTATAGGAAAGCCAAGGCAATTTGGACATACCAGATTTGTTCTACAGCCCATATGCTACTTCTCCAGCAGTTCCATTCAGTTTTGGAGTTTGCTGAGATGGTACTGCTGAGTTGGGTTATGCATATGCAACAAACCCTCTGGAATCTCCTCACATAGGGCATTCCAGAAAACCCAGACAAATGGACATATTTGTCAGTTTTCATCCAGACAAGATTTCCAGATTGGAAAAAAAGAGCATGTTCAGGAAAACCCAGCTGTGTACAAGCCCTAAGAAATGGCCTGCATGCCACAGGTAGATGCCACTGGTTTGAGAGACCAGATCCCCATACAGCACCAAATTCTGAAGGCTTCACTTCATTTTCTCTCCTCCGTCCAGGATACAAACTGAATAAAAGTTGAATGAAAACTTCACGATATGGCAGACTGGAAATAAATAGTTTGTCAAACAGAAAGCATCTAATAGATGTTAAAGATAAACCTTCTTGGTGTATTGTTATTTTAAATGTAACTGATACAGACTAGTGTCTGTATGTCAAAATATTTCTGGTAGATATAAATAAAATATCGAAGTGAATTTAAATGAATCCCTCTTTGTATAGAAACTGGGTTTCCTCTGAGAGTTCATTAATTGTTGCTTCTGGGTCTTGTTTTTGCTAGGTCTCATTTGACTGAGACATTCTGGCTTTAAGACCCAGGTACRGTCTGGGAATTCTGAAAGATGTGAAGATGTGAATTTTGAACCAAGCTTTCTAAAGGAGCTGGGTACATGCCACACTGCTGTGTTGGCTCTGTTGGCCCTGTGGACTTTTAAGCTTTCTGTCATCTGAATAATCTTTTTAATGTTTCCTTCATCTCTTTGATAAACTTCTTATGCGGAGGCTCTCTATCTGAGCCTCTTTCTCAGAAACAGGGCTTTAATGCCTGGAAGCCTGAAGTATGCAGGAGTGGCGGTGATCCCTTGGCTTCTCTTGCACCCGAGTTACTCACTCTTTCTCAGACCTCTGACTATGTGGGGATGGTGGCTTTATAGAAGGTATTTGAAAGCTGAAGCAAGCAGGTATAGTTTTGGTAAGCTTTCCAGGAAATGATTGCTCTATGTTACCCGGTACAAGAAATCAGAACCACAGTGTCTTCACCTACACCCATACAGCAATTTTCCTGTGGTGCAGGAACTGTCCTTGGGCTTGGACTGCCCAGAATCCTTCTCCGACAGCAATGATTTCTCCTCTGCTTACAAGGTTTCTATCCTTGCATGTACCTAGCTCTCTGCTTGCTCTTGTGGTCTCACCTCTCTGTTTCTCTCCATAGCTGAGGTACTATCTGTCAATCAAACCTTTTATCAGTCTTGTCAGATGATCCAGGTCCCCACTAGGTGATCCTCTGCTGGGTTACTTGTCTTTTGTAGTTTAGGTTTGAAAAAACAGTTGGCCAGGGTGATAATGGACTCTTTGTCCAATAAAATTTCCATGTAAAGAGAGGATGACAAAAATTTTAAGACTAGAGGAGTTCAATCTGTGGGCTGCTTCCTGACCCCCTCTTTCCTGGGAGGAGCCCAGGGATGGAGAGACAGTATGCAATGAGGTGGATGAAATGCTCTGGGAGCCCACATCCTCTTTGCTGCCATTCTCTTTCCTGAAGACTCAGCAGGCTTTTCCATCACAAGAATGGGGACAAAATGCAGTTGTTCTGGCTGACATGCTCAGGACCTGCTTGTTGTGGTATGAGCTGTGTGTGTGAAGTCGCTTAGGAGATGTGATACCCATGTACACTCCTACCACATGGCCAGAAGTGATGTATGTGAGTATGCACACACTGACCATGGGTTAGGAAGTCCCCCATTGTGCTCATGAAATGGTGCATGTGTAATTTTATGAATGAGAAAGATGTCAGTGAAGAACTTCTAAGTGTCTCCCTAACAGGTTACCTGACATGCTGGCAGAAAGATGGCATCACTGCTCAGTTGTTAGCCCTGTATTATCATCCTTGGGAATTTCAGTCCAGCATCAAGAAGAGGAGATAAAACCACCAATACAGAGGGCAGACAAATTTTGTGCATGAAATGAAGTTGCAGTCTTCACAAATTAAAAAACACAGAGAATTCCTAAAATGAAGCAGTTTTCAAATTGTGCATATAGAGATTCTTCAAATCAGTGCATAACCATTTACAGCCAAATTGAATTAATAATAATGAATTTTGAAAGTCTTTTCATTTATCTCTGGAGAAGAAGCATCTAGTTTTCTACTGACTTCATTCTTGGTACAATTCTAGTGGAGAAGTCAGTGCAAGACTAGCCACATGGCTATATCGCTTATACTGGGATGAACTGTGCCAGCATTCTGTAATGACCCTATAAAGAAAGCAAAAGGCGTGGAAGTGCATGTACTTCCTTTGCAAGTGTTGGATGATAAATTGAGGTGGCATTAATTCCCAATGCATTAATTATGAATTGTTCATCCATTTTCTATTAATTTAAATGTTCTTTGCAAATTTTATCTTCCTGTTTGGGTATGCTATGGTTTAAAACTGAGGCATCTACCTGTTAAAAAGAAAAGGCTTGCTATTTCTGAAGAGACTCCTACAGAATGAATAATGAAGTCCTTCTTATTAAATGACTGTGAAAATCAAAATCTCACTACCAGTATTTCCTGAAGGCTTTATATTACAAGGAAATGCACTTGGGGTCAAATCAGTGTCACAAGAAATTTTTGGGAGTAGAGATGACAATTTGCCTCTACAAAATGAGAGAAATTCTGTTGCGATAAAAAATACTTGCTTTCAAAAGCAAATGCAATATTTACCTGTTGAATTTCCCAGGCACGTATATGCACACAGTATTATCAGACMAATCAGCTTTAGTTCTGTTATTTTTTACTGAAGTCATCATGTGTAGTACCCAGAGACACTGAGCAAGATCTGCTATACACTATACAGGTACCAGATGTACAGAACAAGTAATCTGCTGACATAGAAATGAATATGAATGCAATACTATTGTGGGAAAGGAGACAGAGATGATTGTTATTTGTATTTTAAGTAGTTGGAAAGTGATCAAATGTTAATCTAATGGATACAATATGCCATTAAGTAGGTAGATCCAGAGGTGGTTCCGGAGATTTGTTTCTGAGAATGTAATTYCATTCTTACACATCAGTGCTCTGTGATACACTTGACAAAAAAAATGCATGTACATTTGCATTGTTATTTTACAGGTTTATAAGGCACCATAAAACTCTTAGTTTGAGATTTGTTTTGTTATGTGTAGAATACCATTCCTAGGAAATAACAATTAATTTATGGGAATATACACACTGAAAATCCTTTTCAGAATCTTTCTGGCTGACTTAGCTTATACAGATTTACTAGGGCTTATTATATTGCTATTGGTTTAATGATATGATTTTAGAAGAGAACTAATGCAACCATCGTACTAATTTTTATCCTTTTTCAGAATGGCTACTACCTTTCATTACTCTGAACAATAATAAAGCCAAGCTGTTCTCAGCTAAGGTGATAATTTCCATAAGGTCTTTGTGGAGCTGCATTAGTCTTCAGATAGCCCCCTTGCAGTCACAATTGTCCTGAACTTGTACTATTTACCTCAGTGGAAACACTCTCACTGACTGCAAAAGGTATAGGAATAAGCCAGCACTGAGGATTAGGTAGAAGACATCAAGAGGAGAGGCATGTTTGCTTGCAAGTGTGAGCATTAGAAGAGGAGAAGGCAGCGGTATGACAGCAATATTTGTGGGATAGCAGTAGGAAATGACTGCTATTGGTACATGTGGTACCAAGAGTAAGACTGTGTGCAAAGGCCTGAGTTGCTGGGTGAGTATGGGTTATAGTCCTCAGAACAGYTTATGTTACCACATGTGGTTGCTTGCTCGGGCATAAATAATTTTTGATGCATCATTCTAGTGCCATTCCTGTGGGCTAAGATCAGAATAATGTTTGCTCAGCGTACTTTCATTAACTTTGTGTCCAGGTGTTTCAGGGATTGTGTATACTAAGGGTACCTCTAATCACTTTGCCGCCTAGCAGAAAGACTGCTGTTTTGATGCACTTTGATGCTATCTATTATCAAGGCACTGCAGCTGCAGTGAAGATGGAGACAGTAGCTGTCATACGACATGCAACACACAGTGCTGAGTATTCCTAATGCATGGGAGAACTACCTCTCCCAGGCACAACCTCCCTGGTAGTAAATCCAGCCTGGAGGTGGGCAGTCTTACTGCTTTCGAAGCAGGTGTTGCTTGCTTTCAAAGGGACCCTTGCTGTCTTCTCTGGAAGTGGTGGGATGTGAAGGGGGCAAAGGGAAACTCTTGTCTCATGGTTGTGTGAGATTGCTCCAGCTGAGACAGCGCTTCTGCTGGAGCATCTCCTGCAGCCAGGAGCTGACATCCCTGAGGATGAATTTCAAAGGCACTAGGGATCTAGAGTGCTGCCCCTGACTACCACATAGGCACATTCTTCCCAATCTTCATAGTGGCATACCTTTCTAGATGAAAAAGTACAGTACAGCATACACCAATGTTTTCAGAGAATTCTTGAAACCTCAGACAATAACATTCAGATATTCAGACAAAGTAAACACTCAAAGTAGTGGTGGTGGGGAAACCAAAAGAAAAAAAAAAAGAATTATACAAGTCCCAGGTCAGAAAGACACTGGTAAAAACAGAAAAAACGTAAGCAAACTTTGTGTCATAAGGATCTAAGAAGTGAATTCCTTCCCCTTTTCTTCCTTTCTCCTCATTTACTATTGCCATTGCTCCAGAATTTGCAGAAACCTGTAACGTGATGTTTTTCATTTTGAAGTGGAGCTCTTTGCTTTTTCTTAGTATCTAAATACCATTAAAAATTCGTGGTGTTAGATTGTCTGGATGTTGCTCATARGACATTATATTTTTTCAAATCCTCAAGAAACATAGTCTTTGAGTTCTTTAGTTTAGATTAATTTTGGTTCATTTTATTTTCCTAGACTAGATTTAACTGAGATCTCAATGTCTTCATTATCTTGTAATGGTTATAGAAGTCCTTTCCTTAGGACATTTACAGAAGTTACAGTCTTTGACATATTTATAAGGGTTATTAGCTAATGAGATACAGTTTTCGCATGTGTGTGACCAGGCCATGGTCCATCAGCCTTCATTAAACAAGGAAAACAGAAGGAGCACAATAAAATCTGGGCAGCACTGGTGCACAGTCAGAATATTTTCTCTTAATATTTTTTCTCATTGCTACTTTAGGAATTTTGATGACACAGCATGGAAGAAATAATATAAAACATTTTAAATAATATAAAGCATTTTTAAATCATTCCAAATACCACTTAGCTTTATTTAAAAAGAAAATCAAACAACCTTACTTTTCAGTAGTGGCTTTTGTTCTGACATAGATCAATATGGCTCTATGTGGGATATCACTAGATAATGCTGTATATTTAGTCAAAAGACCTAGCCTAACAGTTCTCAAAATGAGAAGGTGGCATAATGGGCAGAATGTATATTCAACATGTAGAAAACTTTGGGGAAATGTGGTCTTTGCCTCTCCTTTCCCACACTTCCTCTGTCTCTGTCTCTCTCTTCCTCTAGCTCCCACTACCCCAAATGTCTCTCTTTGGTAGCTATATGAAGAGTGTAATCTTTACTTTGAGCCAGTGCACAGTAGGGGTTGGGAAGGGAAGTGGAATGGGAATTAGGTAGAGTCAGAAGCTGTGGAGTGCAATGGGGCATGCTCARTGTGGCAGTGGCCCGCTGACTACTGTTTTGGCTTTTGTAATACTTTGATATACATACAGCACTTTTGCTGCAAGGCTTGAACCACAGTACTAACTCTGTGCTCTGACTCCTAGCCTCGTTGGTGAGGCGCTGAAACTTTCTGGTGAGGTGAGAGTGCACAGTCCTAGCTGTGCAAGGCAAGGCAGCTGTAGGGCTGGTCCTAAGGAGCAGTGCAGGTGTAGGGTGGTGGTGGTGGTGGAGGTGTACACTTCTGTTGAGAGTTATTGGTGTTGCTGGGGGATGCAGAAAACAGAAGCAGGAAGAGAAAAGCCCCAGCAATACCTGAAGAAGAATCATTTTTAGGATGACCTGGTTAGATCTGCAGGGAACTGGCTAACAAGTGAGAATATATTGAGAACTGGCTAGGCAAAGTGCAAGGAATCCTTGTGGGAAGCTGTGATGATGACTGGGATGGAGAAAGCCAGGATGGACAGGGCTGGATCTGGCTTGGGATACAAGGGTTTGTTTGGAGAAAAAGAGATAGAGATTGCTACATTCAGGAGTGGTGGGAGGGAGCCTGAAATTCAGGAAGGCAGGGGCTTAGGGCTGAGAGTGAAGGTACCTATGTTTGTAAAGGAGGTGGGAGCAGGAGGGTGGACAAGCTATCATTCTCAAAAGAGAATGGGAGCCTGGTTTAAAATGTAAGATAACTTTGGAAGTATAATTGTCAGCTACTTATAGTATTCCTATAGCTATATAAATAAGATACTAATTTTCATCAACCTTTGTTGCACATTTTGACAACAACTGAGCTTATGCAGTGGTTTCATTTCTTTAAACTGCTCTTCCTGCCACTGACATTTTGTACTTTTCAAATTGTGACAAAAATGTCCAGTTCTTTCTAGCAATTCTTGCATTCTTTATGTAGACTATTATAGGTCAAAGACAAAACATCTGACAATTCGCAGTAACAAGAGAAAATTTTCGGCTGTGATGGTAACTCACACAAGGTATTGTATAACCTTGCCATAACTGAGCATAGAATATACCAGCTGTTCATGGCTGTTTCTTTGACCATGAACAACAGAGTTTTTGGTATCATGCTCCATAACTTATCAAATAAACTGAGCTGGACCTGCAAGAAATGATGACATCAGAGAAGAACAACTGTAGAAAATCCTTTCTTTTTGATGGCCTAATTACATTTAATCTGCAGTTCAGGTGCTTGAAAACTATGATACATAGCTACATTCAAATACCCTTGACCTGAGCCTTTTCTAAGAAGTTCATCTGTGTGACTTCCTATGACAAATTCAGTGACTCTCACAAATATACAGAAAGAACAAGGTGATTCTGCATCTAACTAGATGGTAGAAAAGTGTCACACAATATTTGTGGGAACAACTTCCAGTCTGGGTAATGGGAAACAGGCATTTACGCAATCATCATTTGATTCTCCTTGTATTATGCCTTCCAGTTGCTAAAGAGTTTGTTTGCAGCAGAGATATTACTGAGGCAGAATTGATTGTTTGTTTCAAAGCAAACAAACACTAAGAATTTCTCTCGTAGAAGTTTTTTTTAGTGATGTCATTCAGCCTAAAATGGCATGATTTCCCCCCCCCCCTTTTTTTTTGGATTAAAAACCATAGCAATTCGAATTTTTTAGATGATTGTGGTTCCTGGTGAGGAAATAGTCTTTTTAATATTTCAGTCAGGTATAATCAAGCACTGCAGCAAAGAGTTGCAAGATCATCTGTTCTAGAGCAGTAAGATGAAGCAGAAATTTCCCCCATCAGAATACTGTGCAACACATCCTGCTTCACTGGCATTACCTGTAGCAGTGGCTATGGCTCATTTAGAGGTGAAAGCTGAGCTACTTTAGATATCAAATATTGGAAAACTTGGATTATTTCCAAATGTTGCAGTGCAGGATATTTGCTCTGACTATGCTGTGTCATGATCTGCTTTTTACTTTTGTTTATAATAAGTGATTATTAAAAAAAAATCTCCATTTGCATTAGGTAAGCACATCAAAACTACAGTTTCCCACTGAAAAAGATGATTTCCATCATAAATATTTGACTTAGCCTTGCAAACATCAACATTTAAATGGCAGTCCCTCTGCATCTACAGTATCTATAAAAAGCACAGCACTTGAGGCTTGTTTCTCTCCACTGTCCCCTCCTGGACATGTTCCACTTTTTCCTCTGTTCTTGCCTTTCAGAAATAACTTCTGCCTCCTCAGAAAATTGGGCTTATTCCACAGATGTCTCTCTGTGCAGTTTAAAGAGAGGGGAGAGGGCAGGGTCAAACACAATATACAGCATCCTCCTGAGCAAACAGTCTTGACTGCAAGCTGTCCCTTGCAGCATAGTGTACTTGAGAATGGAGATACAGATGAAAAGAGCACAGCTGAGTGCTTATTTGGAGGTGGGAACATTTAAGAGAGGCAAGATAATGGCCTGGAAAGGTGTAAGGTTAGTGCCGGAAAATGTTTTTACTGACTTTATTACTATAAGTTGTAGCACTCACCTAATAGTATGCTTGTGGATGTTGTTCCCTACCGAGACATATGTAAATTACTACCTATCAAGGCCTCTTGATCCTGAGAAGGATCAGTGTTGATAATTGTCAGTGCCTACTGAGAGCAACATCAGTTAGAGAGCAAAAACTATAGATGCGTGTTGAGATTGAGAGGTATCGATCCCTATCAATAGGGACTGATATCAACAGGTATCAATAGTTATGAATAGCTATTGATATCGATCCCTATCGATAGGTGTGGAAATGGATTGGCATTGATGCCTCTCAGTGTCAAGAGGTATCAGGGTCAATAGTCATCAAATCCTAGTGAGAGCAGAATTGGTCTGAGAGCGAAACCGGTAGTTGCCTCTTGAGATCGGGAGGTATTCATGCCTACTGGTAGGGACTGATATCTATAGATTTCATTGCCTAGTGATATGTCTGGAAATCGATAGTCATTGAGGCCTCTCGATACTGAGAAAGGTCAATGTTGATAGTCATTGGTGCATACCGAGAGCAAAAGATGTCAGAGAGTGAAAGCTAGAGCTGCCTTTTGAGATAGAGATACATATGTCTATCAGTAGGGATCAATATCAATAGTTGTTGCTTACTATCAATATTTATTGATATTGAACCCTATAGATAGGTATGGAAATCAATAGGCATCAATGCCTGTCAGGATTGAGAGGTATCGATGGCTATCAGCTGGGATCAATATCAATAGTTATTGATAACTTTCGATACCTAGTGAGATCAATCCCCATTGATAGGTATGGAAATCGATAGGCATTGATGCCTGTTGATATGGAGAGGTACTGATGCTTACCGATAAGGATTGATATCTTTGGGTATCCTTCCCTGGTGATATGTATGGAAATCAATACTCATCAAGGCCCCTTGAAATCGATAGCAGTARATGCTGATAGTAATCGGTGCCTACCAAGAGCCATATCGTCCTCAGACCAGAAGCTATATGTGCCTAATGAGATTGGGAGGTATTGATGCCTATTGATAGTTATTGTCTGGGCAAGAAATGGGGGTCTTGGCCTGAAAAAATCTTTGGTTTAGGGTTAGGGTGCTGGATTAGGGTTGAGAGAATGAGAAAGTGTAGAGGCGCCATTGTCATGGGTGTGGGCAGGGGCTGGGAAAKGTAAGCTTGTGGTGCCCAGAGAGGTGCCTTTTGAGGAGTTTGTTGTGTGAGCATGAAATGGGGGTCTATGTCCCAGCCTTGGCCTGAGAAAATCTTTTAGTTTTAGGGTTAGTGTCAGCGTTTGGGTTAGGGTTATGGCTGAGAGAACAAGAAAGTGTAGATGCACCGTTGGCATGGGTGTAGGCAGGGGCTGGGAAAAGAAGCCTTGTGGTGCCAAGAGAGGTACCCTGTGAGGAGTTTGTTGTCAGGGCCTGAAATGGGGGTCTGTGTCTGAGCATTGGCCTGAAAATCTTTTGGGGTTAGGGTTAGGGTTGGGGTTGAGAGAACGAGAAAGCATAGATGTGCTGTTGCTGTGGGTGTGGGCAGGGGCTGGGAAAGGAAGGCTTGTGCTGCCCAGATATGTGTCCTGTGAGAAGTTTGTTGTCTGGGCGCAAAATGAGGGTCTACATCCTAGCCCTGACCTGAAAAAAGCTTTTAGTTTTAGGGTTAAGGTTAGGGTTGGGATTAGGGTTAGGGTTGAGAGAATGTGAAAGAGTAGATGTGCCATTGGCATGGGTGTGGGCAGGGGCTGGAAAAGGAAGGCTTGTAGTGTCCAGAGAGGTGTCCTGTGAGGAGTTCGTTGTATGGGCACGAAATGAGTGTCTATGTCTGAGCCTTGGTTGGAGAAAAGCTTTTAGTTTTAGGATTGGGGTTAGGGTTAGGGTTGAGAGAATAAGAAACCATAGAGGTGCCATTGGTATGGGTGTGGGCAGGGTCTGCCAAAGGAAGGCTTGTGGTGCCAAGACAGGTGTCCTGTGATGAGTTTGTTGTGTGGGTGCGAAATGAATGTCTACACCTGAGACTCACCTGAAAATAACTTTTAGAGTTTAGGTTAAGGTTTCGTTGTAGGGTTGATAGAAACAGAAAGCCTAGAGACCCCTTTGACATGGGTGTGGTTAGGGACTGGAAAAGGAACTTCTGTGCTACGAAGAGAGGTTGTCTGTGAGGAATTTGTTGGCTGGGCCTGAAATTGGGGGCTATGTCCCAGCCCTGGCTGGAAGAAAAACTTGTAAGATTAGGGTTAGGGTGAGGTTTTAGGGTTAACCTTAGGGCTGAGAGAGCGAGAAAGCCTAGAGGGGCCCTTGTTGTGGGTGTAGGAAGGGGCTGCCAAAAGAGCCTCTGTACTGAGGAAACCTATAGGCATCGCTACCTCCCGGAGGTGCATTTATAGCTTCCGGTCAGTGGACCTTGTGGCTCTTGGTAGCTACTAATGACTCCCAACTTGACCATTATCTGTATCGAGGGGCCTTGATGAGTCTTGATTTCCAAATGCATTGCTATCGACTTCTAACAGGCAGTGATGCCTATTGGTTTCCATACCTCTCGATCGGGATCAATCTTGCTAGGGATCCATAGTTATTGATAGTGACTGATATCCCTGCCAATAGCCATTGATACCTCTTAATCTTGACTGGCCTTGTGAGCTTTTGCCCTTGGACCTCTTTTGCACTTGGGAGGTCCTGATGACTCTCTGCAGTGACCATTCTCAATATCAGGAGGCCTTGATGACTCTTGATTTCTATACATATCGCTATGGAACACTATCTGTCACTACCAATCCCTACCAATAGGCATCACTACCTCTCGATCTCAGCAGGCACCCATGGCTTTTGCTCTCGCAGCCATTTTGCTCTTGGGAGGCATYGGCAACTATTGATAGCGATGCCACTCACTGTGGGGAGGCATGGATGCTTGTTGATTTCCATCCCTGTCGATAGGGACCGATATTGATAGGCATCAATGTCTGTTGATCCCTATCACTATCACTGCCTATCGACAGTCATCGATATGTCCTGATGTGGAGGGGCACGTATAGCTTTTGGTGTGGGGCTGATTTTGCTTTTGGTAGGCATCGAACGAGTATTGACATCGAAACCTCTAAATATGGAGAGGCTTCCATGCCTATCAAATTCCATACCTATCGATAGGGAGCTATATCGGTAGGGATCAATAACTTGCATTTCTTATGAAGCAAATTACCCCCATCGCTCTATTCCTTTCCACCTGGACTTTTCAGGGTGCATGGAAACTATCACATCAGGGCCTCAGCAGGCTCAGTCACAGAAAAAGAGCAAAAGCTGTAGCACTCTCCCTGAAAAACAGCAAGGAGGAGCTCTAAAAGTGCTCCCATAGGAAAAGCCGAGCGTCAAGTGCTTCAAGCACACAGGGCCCAGAATGCCTGCCAAAAAGGCGGGAGGTTGGTTGCAGGATGTGTGGGCTCATCACCACTCCCTTGACTCCAGCCACTTGTAGCACTGCATCTAGAGCAAAGTGGGGCTGCCCGTTGCCACCCAAAACGCAGGCGCGAACCAGCGCCTTGGCAGTGTCAGGACTGCCGGCACCGAACTCCAACGCACCTAGCATAGGAACGCCTACACATGGGGTGCTCGCTCCTTTCCCTCCTGCAGCAGACACATGTCATACAACACCAGCCCAAGGGAGGAATTTACAGGGACTGCAACTGGAAGGAAGAGAGATGTGGGTTGAGCATCCTTTGTAGGCCACTGTTGCCTTGGCTTTCCTCCTGAAAGGCACTGCTTGCCTAAGGACATTGTGCACAGCGATTGTGCATCAGCCCCTTGAGAGTCATCTCCTAACTACAGGCCTGCCCATCTCCAAAGAGCCCCTCTCCAGGAGGCCTTCACTCGTCCAAAGAGCTTCCAGCAAGCAAACACCTAGCCTGCAACAAGCATCTCCCACGGCCTCCTCCTGCCTCAGCAAACACTGCTGCAGAGGAAAGCTCTCACTAGAGAAAGCAAACAAGAAGGCAGGAGAGGAAAAACATGCTTGGGGTGCATCTCAGAGCAAGGAGAAACACTCCCTGCCCTTTAGTCAGCATCCTGCCTTGGGGAGCCTGGCAAGAGCTTTGGAAACTAAAAGCCTCAACCTCAGTGGGCAGACCAGCAGACTGCCAGCATCCCTGGCTCATACCACAAGGGCAGCCTGGGCACTGTGAGCTAAGGCACATCAGAACCTCCGAGTGCTCCCAAGCCCTCCCCATCCTGCTGGTGCTCCCCACGCACAGCACTGCTCTCTCCAGCCACCTCCTCATGCGCGGAACACCAAGACACTGGGGCTACTGCCCGTCCCCACCACAGGGCACCCAGCCACTGTGACATGCTGCACGCCCACCCCTCACCTCACAGAGGGTTGCCAGCCAACACATAGCTGTGCGTGAGGACTGGCCTAGATATGGCAGCAGTCAAGGGACCCCCAAGGGCCCCTATCCATAGCTGTGGCTATCGCTGCCTATTGATAGGCATTGATACGTCCCGATATGGAGGGACATTTTGTTGTTTCCTCTGGCCTTTCTCTTTCTCTTAACCCCAACCTTAGCCCTAAGTATACGAAAATTTTCAAGCCATTGCTGGCAGTAAGACCCCCATTAATGGCCCATGTGAGAAAGGCCTCGCAGGGCACCTGTCTTGGCACTGCACATCTTTCCTTGGCAGCCCCTTTCCACTCCAACTCCAATGGTCCCTCTGAGCTTTCCCTTTCTCTCAACCCTTACCCTAATCCTAACCCTAAGATATTTTCTCAAGCCACTGCTGGCACTAAGACTGCCTTTTCTGACCAAAAGCATAAAGTCCTCCCAAGACAGCTCTCTTGGCACCACACACCTTCCTTTGACAGCCCCTTTCCACACCCTCTCCAACAGTGCCTCTACTCTTGCTCTCTCTCTCAACCCTAACCTTAACTCTAACCCTAACCCTAACTCTAACACTAACCCTGAAACACTGTTCAGGCCAGTGCTGGCACCTAGACCCCCATTTCTGTCCCAGGCAAGAAAGGCCTCCCAAGACAGCTCTTGGCATCACATGCCCTCCTTTGGCAGCCCCTTTCCACACCCACTCCAATGGCCCCTCTATGCTTGCTCTTTCTCTCAACCCTAATCCTAAACCAGAAAGATTTTTCAGGCCAGTTCTGGCAGTAAGACACCCATTTCTCCCTGAGATAATAAAGTCCTTGCAGGACACCGCTCTTGGCACCACACAGTCTCCTTTGGCAGCCCCTTCCCACACCCACTCCAACATGCCCTCTATACTTTCTCTTTCTCTCAACCCTTACCCTAACCCTAACCCTAACCCTAAAAGATTTTTCAGGCCAATGCTGGCACTAAGACTCCCATTTCTGGCTCAGGCAAGAAAGGCCTCATAGGACACCTCTCTTGGCACCACACGCCTTCCTTTGGTGCCCCTTCCTGCACCCACTCCAACAGCCTCTCTGCTCTTTCTCTTTCTCTCAACCCTTACTTCAACTCTAACTGTAACCCTGAAACATTGTTCAGGCCAGTGCTGGCATTAAGATCCCCATTTCTGACCCAGGCGAGAAAGGCCTCCCAAGGCAGCTCTCTTGGCACCAAACACCTTCCTTTGGCAGCCTCTTTCCACAACCACTCCAACAGCCCCTCTATGCTTTCCCTTTCTCTCAGCTGCAACCCTTTTTCCGAAATCCTAAACCAAAAAGCTTTTTTAACCCAAATCTGGGACATAGAGACCCATTTTTGGCCAAGATGAGAAACTCCTCACAGGACAGAGAATGAACTCTTTATGTTGATAATCATTGCTGCCTAGAAAAAGCAACATCATCCCCAGATTGAAAGCTACACATGCTTCTTGAAATCAACAGGTATCAATACTGATAGTCATTCAATGCCTACCAAGAGCAAAATTGTCTCCAGACTGAAAGATATAGATGCCAATTGATATCGAGAGTTATTGATGGCTATTGATAGGCATTGATATTGATATGGATTGATTGGTATAGATCCCTATCCAGATTGATCCCTATCAATATGTATAGACTTTGATAGGCACCAATGCCTCCTGATAGCAAGAGGCGTTGATGTTGATATCCTTCGATGCCTATCAAGAGCAAAATGGGTCCTACCCATAAATGCCTGTTGAGATTGAGAGGTATTGATGCCTATCTACAGGGATCAACATTGTTGGATATCATTTTGCAGTGATACATATTGAAATGAATAGTCATCAAGGCCTCTCAATTTTGAGAACATTCAAAGTTGATAGTTGTCAGGGCCTCCCGAGAGCAAAGTCAGTCCGAGACCAAAAGCTTGAGAGTCCAGTTGAGATCAAGAGATATCAATATCTATCAATGCCTGTTGATGTTGATCCCTATTGATAGGTATGGAATTCAACAGGCATCAATGCCCCTCGATATGGAGAGATATCGTTGTCAATATCGGTTGATGCCTAACAAGAGCAAAATTAGCCTGAAACCGAAAGCTATACATGCCTCTCGAGTTTGAGAGGTATCAATGCCTATCAATAGGGATTAATATTGACAGGCTTTGATGCCTGTCGATAGTGAGAGGTATGGATGCCGATACTCTTCCGATGCCTACCAATAGCAAAATCAGTGCAAAACCAAAAGCGATAGATGTCTGTTGAGATCGAGAGGTATCGATGCATACCAGTAGGGATCAATAGACATTATTTGCTAGCGATATGTGTGGAAATCAATACTCATCAAGGCTTTTCAGTATTGATAACGGTCAATTTTGAGAGTCATCAGTGCCTGTCAAGAGCCACATAGTCCCCAGACTGAAAGTTATAAATGCCTCTTGAGGTTGGGAGTTCTTGATGACCATCGACAGGGACCTATGTCGATGGATATCATTCCATAGAGATACTTATTGAAATCAATAGTCATCGAGGCCTCTTGATATTGAGAATGGCCAAAGTTGATGTTTGTTGATGCCTACCGAAAGCAAAATTCATTGAGAGTGAAAGTGGTATCTATCTGTTGAGTTCGAGAGGTATCGATGCCTATCTGTAGAGATCAAGATGATAGATATCGATATTTAGAGATACCTATTGATATTGATCCCTCTCAATGGGTGTGGAAATGGACAGGTATTGATGCCTCCCAATATCAAGAGGTATTGGTGTCAATAGGCGTTGATGTCTATCGAGAGCAAAATTGGCTCAAGACCAAAAGCTACTGATTCCTCTAAGTATGGTGATTGACAGACTTTAATGCCTCTCTGAGTAAGAAAATTGACAGAACTTGATGCTTCTCAATAAGTATGGAGATCGACAGACACAGGCGCCCCTCATATTGAGAGGCATCGATGTCAATAGGCACCAGTGCTTACCAATAGCAAAATTGGCCTGAGACTGAAAGCTATAGATACCTCTCGACATCAAGAAGTATTGATGTCTATCAATAAGGATCAAAGTTGATAGGGATCAATACATATCAATCTCAATCCCTATCAATAGGACTGGAAATTGACAGGCACCAATTCCTCTCAATATGCAGATGCGATGTTGATAGGCATCTAAGCCTACTGATAGCAAAATTGGGCCAAGACATAAAGCTACAGATGCCTGTTAAGATCAAGATGCCTATCGATAGGGATCTATCCCTGTAGATACTGATCCTTATTGATAGTAGTTTAACTTTTGTTGACTTCAGTCAAGTGGAAACTCAAGTTTTGAGCAGAATTCCCCAAATGAAGTCACTTCCCCCATTTTGAATCTGAATAAAAATATTTTTTCAGGACTTTTGACTGTCTATTAACATCAGTTCTTAAGTTTCCAAGATTTAAATGCTGTCTGTATTTTATTTTATTTGTTATTTGTGGCAAGCAGGTAAGCATCATGGGAGAAAAGTAACCTGTGGCAAAAGAAAAAAGCTCCAAAACACTTTCTGGTACTGCCCCAGATATTCTGATGTTTTTGCTAATATCGAAAAAGAACTTCACCAAGGAAGGAACTGTTATTTCACTGGAAAACAGAAACAAGCAGACAAGTCCTGGAAAAGATGCAATGGAAAGACTGTTTGAGTGAACATTTGAAAATTGGCTTATATTAAAGTATATAAGGTCACATTTTGCATGCTATTGCTCCTGAAGGAAAGGGCTGTGGGTCTCATACTCTTCTCTCTCTGGTTGCAACCTGAAACTGTTGGCAACTTCATCAAATGGGCAAAATATTGCTAAAGTTTTTTAAGAGTGTTACGTGGTAATCCATGTTCTGTTCTCATTTATGATGATATAAGCTCAGAGTATCCATTGATTCCAAATGAATAGTTCTGAATCTATATTTATCTATATTAGCAGAGTAAAATTCACCCTGTAGGTGATATAGGATATTACTTGGCAGACCAGCTTATCCCCAATGTGACTTGCTGCAAGTATGAATGGAATTTATTTGTACATTTTACAAAATTTTTAATGTACAATGCTTGTATGTTGTACTGGTTTAGAATCGCAGTACTGGGAAAAGTCACAATATGAAACAATTTGATTAGAAACCATTGAGGCAGGACTGGAGATGCTAAAGAGTTATATTTATTCTACGTTTATATTACATTTATTCACACTTACAAATGGAAGTAGTTCAGTTCAGTTAAGCTTATTGCCTTATATCGTTCCAGCTCTTGATGAGATTTTTACTGCAACAGTATATTTTGTTGAACCCCATTATRAACTTTGTTCATTCCATTTTAGGGATAAAGGTTTTCTTGCAAGTGATTTTAAACAATGCAGCCGAAAAAGCCTGAAAAGAACATTTGAATGATAATGTTACTGAATGAATAAGATTCCAGTTTATATATATCACATATACAGAGTACATAAATATTTATAATAAATAGTTGTGTTTAAACAGCTATAATTTAATTTGTATTCAATCTATATAGTATAGATTATATGAATATATAACACATTCACATTCATACCTTTTTGCTGTATGTATATATGCTATATGATATATCAAAGCAAAGTTTCACTGTGTTGCCAACAGCATATCAGCTCCTAGTTTGCAGCCGGAGGCTTCAGTAGTAGATACAAACCAAGAGAATATAGAATACTCTACATAACTAATGAATCATTTGGGGAAAYGTGTCCTCTGTGCTAACTTGGTGTGCAAGGTTGTGCGAAGATGACCTTTGCTAAATGACCTCYAAGAAGGTAGCGAATAGCACCTGCCTGGCAAAAGTGTGGGGGGATTCAGCTCACTGCTGACCCTGGGTGGCAGCTAAATATGCAGGTCCTGCTCCCATCACCAGGCCAGCCTGAAAAAGGGGCACTTTTTTCCTCCACTATGTCCCTGCCCACAGGAGAAGACTTATCTTTCTGAACTCAGGTAGACGCGAACATTAAATGTGAGTTTCAGAGAAGTACCTACTGGAAGCTCATGTTCTCTCCTCTTATGGACTATTGTCTACTCAATGGTGTGATAGCTCTCACAGGTAAACCTTCAGGATTATTTCTTCATCCTCCAGAGGCTCCCAGACATTAGGGAAGTTGGCATTTTACTTAGTGCATTGCATCATCCTTCAGAGGCCTTCTTTCAGGCCTGCCTCTTTCTACAGGCTAAGGAGCCCTAAGCTGCATACTCTGAGTTAATTTATTATTGATGCCTGCTGTGGCCAGGCATCCAGTTTTGAGATGTTCAGCCCTTAGGCAACTAAAGTGGGCAGTCTGAATAGATGCCATTGTGCCAGAGGACTGTAGGGAGAACAAGTGTCAAATTTAAGATTATATTCTACAAACAGAAAGCTTACTGCTGCTGTCTAGCTCAGCAAGCCAATCCCTTGAGCCAAAAGTGAACCAGCTCTACTTTTTTTTTTAATCCTGAGTCCAAGCACAGAAGGCAAGTAATTTCTTTTGGATTTAGATTTGCAGATGGGAGAACCAAGGTACTGCATCTGGATGTTTACCTTACATATTTGTCATTTTATTTATGAAAAGTCATGGAGTCTGAGCAACCAGTTAGCAAGTTGCTCACAAGGCTTGCTTTAAACTTTGTGTTTTATCTGAGTACCAAAGTAGAGATTTCAGCATGTTTCTTTTTCTGTTTGTGTTGCTTCATTTATTCTGCAAGAAGTTTTGTTTGCCTGTCCTGTAAAATCATGCATTTGGAAGTGGGTTTTGGGTGCTTTCAGTATTAACCTTTTGTTTTGTTTCCTGTGTTTATGATTGACAGTGCACGTGGTGAAAATACACTGACTCCTTCCAAAGGTATCTAATTTGTTTCCTGTCCACATGTGCTTGACTCTTTTGGGAAAGTTTGTGGAACGCACAGTAATAAACCTACTTGAATCTCTTTTCTCTTCCTCAGCAGGCTGTGCATATGAATCAAGCTTAGCTGGATATCAAAGAATTGCTTTCGCTTGAGACAGGCCACATACTTTTGAATAAAACTGGTGTTAGTTTGCCATCCTCAGCTTTCTTTGAGAGTTGTAAAGCATCTACTGTTAAATGTGGGGAATGATGCAATCTCAGCTCAGCATTGAATTCAGTTCTGCACAGCAGCATCCAGTATGAGGGTGGCAGCTCCAGATTTTCTTATGTTTTCCTCTCCTTTTCAGCAGGATTACTGCAGTCCTTTCTCTCTTGTTCAGAACTGTTCAAGCCTTCAAYGTTCCAAAGCCTTTGCTTTGCTTCCAGTGTATAAATAAGCATCTTTATTCCTGTGCAAATGATAAAGCTGATATTATCTGCTCTTCCTCTTCAGAGGTCAGACGAGTTGGCACTTTTTTTTTTTTTAGAGAGAGAGCAGCAGTGGCATGAGGGTAAGTTAGAGCTGCAGCAGAATCTTCACATGGAAACACAAACTATGTGCTTGTAAAGGTAGGCTAGTGGGAAGAGGCTCATGAGGAAACACTAGATGCTTTGAAATGAATGGAGAGAATATAGTCAATGTGACTTCTGGACAGCTGAATTTAACGACGACTACAACAATAAAACTATTACTATTAATCATGGTACTGTGGGAGGCCATTTTTTACTGGTGCAGATAATTCTCCATTTATGTCGTCATGGTATTACTGGAATGTGCTATTATAAGATGCACGCTATCCAGGAGCAACTTGACCAGCGTGAACTTAGGGTTTTGTGGGTAGGGCTAACAACTGAATCTAGATGCATAAATGGAGGGCTAGTGTAAGGCAGTAAAATTTTGAAGGGCAAATCAAATGATATAACCAACAATTTATTTCCAAATGAAAAAAAAAATCTAATGGTATTTTAAAGGGAACACTGTAAAAATCAAATCTTAAAAACTTTCCTGCTTAAACTTCTAGCATTCACAATCCTTTTAAAGTCAGTGTAGAAATGAACTATTGCAAAAGAATTTGGGATGAAATATGGTCCATTGTGAAATCAGCAGCAGGATATTTTATTGTTTTTAGTACTTTCCACACAATAATTTGAAACTCAAGGGGAGAGAAGGGAAGTTGTGTGGTTACTCCATTGGTCTGCTGCCTTTCTAATYTGCTGTTGTGGGAGCACAAAATTACTTGTCCAGTGCGTCACTCATTTTATAGCAAGTAACTTGAAATGGCTTGAGCTGAAAAACCAATTACCTCTCTTCTAGCAAAAAAGGCATGTGAATGTCCTGGCTCTTTTTCTAGAAAAGCTGCGTAATGACACAAGACATGTACATAAAGCAAGTAATAAGTCTATTTTAAAACCATATTGTATGCTGGACTTTTCACTTTTTAGAATTCTTATTGATTCTTCCTGAGAAGCTTTTGTGTATGTGTGGGTATATGTGTGTGGGTGTGCATGAGAACAAAAGGAACATGGTGTCCTTTGCTTTAAGAGTTTATTTTTTGTTATTGCTTTGTGTTTTGCAGTCCCTTCAGCTAATCTGCATTTAGGTACTGAAGAAAATAGGAACCAGGGGCCTAATATTACAGTAAATTTCTACTCGAGTGATTTAGTTTTGAATTTAGCTTTTATTCTAACTAGTTAAAGTACAGAAATATAGTAGGAGTTAGGAGACTTGTCTCTTTTCTCAGCAACTAGGAGACAGCAGTCAAAAAATGAACAAGAATCCTTCCCTTTTAGACTATGTTTGCTCTGGGCTTTTGGGATGTTTCTCAGACCTTTAAATTGCCTGCCTAGGACACTCAGTGGTCCAGTTGCCATGGCTACTGGGATTTTTAACTGTGTATAGAGCAGGAACAGAATGACTTCTCTCCATAATGATGAAAATGCAGTTAGTGTGATTTACAAATTCACTTGGAGTAAGAGACTGTCTATGTTACGAGTCTCAAAAAAAATTGTTATTCTTTGATAATTTTATTTTCAACCTTTGCCAAAAGTAAACTGTGTTAGCAAAAAGGAAATTCATAGAGTTTGCCTTTTCCTGTTATATCATTTATGAGGCCCTTACTTTGTGTTGGAAACATGATCAGATTAGATTGCTTCTTTGTTCCCTTTTTATTTAATGTGGTAACATGTCTATGGTCCTGAATTTTTTCAGATTCCCATGAATATAGCTTTTTTTGAGGAAAATTGTACTCTGGTACTACTGAGGGGCCAAACTAATCCTCTGAAGAATTATCTCCTTTTTTTTTTTGATACTGTAAATGTTGTAAAATTAGCTGTATCAAAAATTTGCTACTCTTGATTTTTTCAGTGTCATTATGCATTCAGATTTCAAATTTTCAYAATAAATAGTCAAGGACATTTAACAAAAAATTGTCACAATTCTTTATTTCCTCACCAGTCATCTTTACTGCTGAGGTCATGTTAAAAGGAAGTTTATTTGCATATGATCTTCATCAGTTGCAGTAACTTGTTTCTGCTGGGATGATAAATGAGGTTGGTTAAAAGGATAGTATAGTCCCCTGTAACTGGCAGAGGCTTCTAGGTAGCACTCTAAGAAAAGCAGTCTCAAACTGAACACTCACTGCTTAGATGAGAGGAACCCTCTTGCCTTACATGATTACAGTTTGCCCAGTTAGAAAATTCCCAGGAGATGTCTAAGAAATTGTCCTGGAATTCCAAAGAAAGTTTGAACACCATGGATATTTTGTCATTTCCTTCTTACTGAATTAATTTACTTATCTTTGTAAGAATGGCCCTGATCTGTTTATATGATATTACATACTTGTGGTTTGTTTTTCCTCTGTTCTGAAGCCATGCTGTCTTGTACTAGCCTCACTGAAAATGACTTCGTATGTGAAAATGGCAGCCCAAAGGAGTTTCTGCATGACACCTCTACAAACACAGTTACTTTGATCAAACACAGAAGACAGCAACAAAATACAGTGGCTAGGCAGCTGACGTGTTGAAACTGCTTCTTTTTATACTAAACATCAGTATCTCACTGTCACCTCATGTTTGCTTATCTGCTGTGGTTCCTGTGCAATACCTCCTGTTGCATAAATTTCTTCTTTTCGAGTAGAGGTTACCTTGTTTGATTATGTATGTAAAGGATGCTCAGCTCCTGTTAGGAAAACAGACATTTCATAAAGGAAATGACTGTGGTGATCTCTGCAACACACTGTTTAAATTGAGTCCTGAGATTCCAAATCTATTGTCACACCTGAGGAAGTAATGCAATATATTGCACTAAAAGTGTGGAGAGCAATTACTCAGCCAGAATCATGTTGACCTCAGCTGAAAAAGACCAGGGCTTTATCATGGAATATTCACTCTGGGGTGAATATGAGCAAAACTGCAATCTCTGCAAAGAAAGCAAACTGCATACTGAGCTACCTTAGGAGGAATGTGGCCAGCAGATCAAGAGAAGTCATTACCCCCTTCTGCTTGAAACTGATGAGGCTGCCCCTAGGACACTGTAACGAGTTTAAGGCCTCTTTAGTTCAAGATGGATGTGGACAAACTGAAGAAGCTCCAGCAGAGGGTCACCAAGATGGTTGGGAGCTGGACCACATGCTCCATGAGGAGAGGCTGAGAGGAACCTAACAGCAGCCTGCAGCTTCTTGAAGGGTACTTATAAAGATGATGGAAACAAATTCTTTTTGGTAGTGTACAATAGTATAAGAGGTGGCAATAGCCACAGACTGTGGCTGGGGAGATTCAGGCTAAATATCAGGAAAGGCTGTTTCACCAGGAGGGCAGTGCAGCACTGGAACAGGAGCCCAGAGAGGTTGTGTGATTTCATCCTTGGAGGTTTTCAAGACTGAGCTGGACAAAGACACGGATGACCTGACTGAGTGTTGATGAAAGACCTGTTTTGAGTGGGAGGTGCACAAGATGATGTCCAGATCCCTTCGAGTCAACTGTTCTGTAATTCTGTGACTCTGTATCTATGCCCACATTACACCTCTGGCAAGGTGTCTAGTCCTGGAAATCCAGAATATTAAGACCTGGCACCTGGTGTCCACAATGCACTATAAAGTCAGACTGCCGACAGGTTTAATCTGTCCTGTGATAGGTGATTTCTGGGTGTTTCTAGGGAGGACTCCGAGTTGTTTTTTCTCCCTGACATGGACAATATGATGTCTCTGAAAAAGCAGAAGGAGGCTGCACAGTGCGCCAGGGTAGCAGATAAGTGCAGTGTTGAGTACCAGCTGAAAGCCTAGGGTACATTCAAAATCTCTATTTAGGAGTGTCGGGTGAATAGCCCACTAACAAGGGTAGGAAGAAAGTTAACTAGAATGATCAAACAATTAAAATGTCTTCTGCATGACCAGATAGAGGAAGACCTTCAACCTGGAAAAGAGGTAAATTGTGGTGTGAAGAGATGACAAAAGTCTATAAAATCTGAGTGGCAGGGAGAAGGAGAATAAGGATTAATTGACTGTTTACTATGTTCAACAGAAGGAAAAAGGGAACATGAAATGCTACCAATGAATGGCAATCTTAAAAAAAACTTTGATAGGTCTTCACACCATATGTGGTTATTGGGGTAGCTGGGGAACTCCTTTCCATGAGAGTTTGTGGGTGATAAAGTTTACATAGGTTTAAAACAAACAGGATGGAAGAAAAAAAACCCCATCAAGTGCTGTTGAATACAAATATACCTTTGGCTCTGGGAATCTTTGAACTGCAAATTAATGGAGTCTTAGAGACTATATGAGGGAAGTATTACATGTTTGCTATATTCTTATGCTCTTCCCTAGGCACCTGAATTTTGCCACTCCTAGACAGAGGGTACCAGGCCAGATGGGCTGTTAGTCTGGTCATCTACAGTCTTACATTCAAAAAAACCCTACAGTGGTGCATACTGTGGTTGAGTGATTTGACCTCCACTGTGGCCTTTAAGCTGCCCTAATGTAGCAGTATAGGCATAGGAAAGAATGGAGACCAGCAAAGGGCTGAAGAAACTATAGTGCATGGACAGAAAGGCTAATTTGTTGATATTTGAACAGCAGCATTCAATAAAACAAGCTTCTAAGGCATTTTTATGACAACAAAATATCTAATATTTGTGAAGGCAGGAAAGGAAAACAGAGTGAATGACAGAACCTGAGTGATCCCTAGCAACGCACCCCTAGTAATGATGCTACTCCAGTGGTCAGCTTATCAGGGAAATGAAACAATCCCACCATCCTTTGCAGGAGACTGCCTGTGAAGGCTCTGCTCAGTGTTCAGGACACAAACACCTGTGTTCACTCAGCCATTATATCTTCCATAGGCTTGAATGCAGCCTGGATTGAACACCTGGTGCAGTATTTTACACGTTCAGTAAGTATCTTTGCACATTACTTATTTTCTAGTTAAGTCAACTGAGAAGAGTCAATTCATCCACAGATGTTAGAGGCCTGAGACTGGCACCACACTTTACAGACAGGTTAGCTAATGTGATGTTTGTATTACTGAATTCAGAAGCACTTCTTTGGGTCTGGATGGATGTTCAGGCCTGATCCCACCTCCCTGTAGTATCAGGTTTGTGCCAACACCTCCCCACTCAAACCTCCTGATCCTTTGTGGAAGTGTGACAAACCCTTCAAAGTAAGCTATAACCTAGGCAGCTGTAAGATGTGAATGAGTAAGGAAAAAATCCATACAAAAGTCCCTCTCCTGCCTTTTCTTTTGGAGGCAGATGAAGACTATTTCTGAGGCAAACTTCTGAAGACATGTACATACCTGTAACCTAACGCTACATCCATGCTGCTTGTCTTCTGCTGTTTGCTAGCATGGTCACTACCGGAGGACAGAGTTTTCTAACAGAAGGATTGGGTCAAACTATCCAAACTGAGGACTAGTGATGAGATTCCAGCCTCAGCCCTCAGTGGAGACCAAGAGTTTCAAATGCCAGTCTTAAATGGATGTTTGAAAAAGAGCTGAGGCCCAAGGCATATGTCCTATCCATGGAGATTTCACAGAAGAGTGTTGCAAGGCAAATAAGGAATGACTGTTGAATTCCTCAGAGCTGTCTGTTTTCCTTCCAGACATAAACACAGGAAAAAACACAAGAGTTGCATTTTGAATCTCACTTTGGGAGCTAGTCTGTGCATGGCTGCCTTGCGTGGGTTTCTTTCAATTTTTTATACCATTTAAATGTTTGTTTTTTAGTTTATAACAATTCTTCAGACCAAAGAAAAAAGTACTTTTTTTTCCAGCCGCCTACAAAAAGTAATTGATGTCTTTCAAGGCATTCTGTTTAAAAATTAATGACTGGAGTAGTCCAGTAGTGAAACTATCCTATTAAACAGGAGAGAATTAAAAAAAAAAAAAAGCAGATTGAAGTGACTTATACTTTTATTTAAGAACAATGCTAGGTACCTGTTTTGAGAACTACACTAAGAACCTTTCCTTCTAATTTAAATTACAGTAGGTAAGATCTAAAAAGGCAATTCTGAAGTTATTGGTAGGTGGCATCAAATGAGTCTTAGGAAAGATAGCAGAGAGACTTCCAATGAAACAAAGTGTTGGTGCACTTCACTGGCATAATCAGGGTGCAACAGACAAATCTGTTCTGGCAACCTCATCTTCTCTTTTCTTGCTTTTGCTTCTTTTTGCAGGCTTRTGCCCCACCTCGAGCCCCACTGATGCAACCCTCACCTCTGTGCATCCTCTGGTGCTGGATGGCCTCTTCTTCCTCATGAAAGAGAAAGAGAAAGAAAGAGATAATAGGAGGCAAAAGCCTTCCTGGAACTGCCCTTATCACAGACAAACCTCCTTCCTGGGATGCCCATTGGCATCTTGTGATGCATCCCCTCCTCTGAGCCCACTTGTTCTTTCTGCTGCTGTACACACAGGTCTCACAGCTCCCTCCCCGCTCCTTGGCAAATGTGCCATTTTGAAAAGCCAGAGCTATGATTCCCTGGACCCCTCCTGCTACAGATCCTGGGGAACTGAGCTTCCTTGGGTCCCTACAGCCTGCTTGAGGGGACTATTTCTCACCCCCATGCCCCCCCACAATGCACACTGTGCCCTGGCAAGAGGTATACCTCCCAAGCCCCATTTGAACTGTGTTTCTCAGCACTGAAGAATTTATACCTTTTTATAAAGCAAAAGCCAGATATGAAAGCYGCCCTTTTCAGTATTTACACTGAAGTGAGTGAATAATCTCTACCAGCATGAAAAGGAAGAGGAGGTCATATCTCCGTGCTCAGCTGCCAATGAGAGCTTTGCCTCCAATCCCTTCATCTTCCTCCTCTTCTGGCTGCTGCCTCCTCAGTTGCTGTGTGGAGGACTACTGTCAACTCCGGTCCCAGCAGGCTACAGAAGCACCTTCTAACCCTCCGTGGGCCTGAGACCAAGCAAAAGGTGGCTTGTTTTCTTGCACAGCCTGGCAGGGGAGGGAGGCAGCAGTGCTGGAAGATAGCAGCTTTGCTACCAGCATGGCCCCTGGCATGCTCTGCAGCAAGCCGGTTTCCTCTGACTCCTGGTGAAGTGCCTCGTATGCTTTGGCAAGCTCCCAGCACCCCTCCTCGAAGGCCAGAGCAGCCCATTGCCATCTGCGCTTTCTTTGTTCCATTAAGGGATTAGCAGCTGGCCATGTCTGCTGTGGCTGCTCTAACACATTAAGCAGTGCCAGGGCACATGACTAGGCTTGATTATTTATATTGTTAAATTGTTGAAATGCCCCCTGGCAAGCTCTTGTCCAAATAATACTCTCCCAAATGATTCCCAGGCACAGTTCAGAAGTTAGCTTAGGCAAGGGACTGCTCCCAAGTGCAGTGTAGCTGCAGCCACCCTATTTTAGAGGGTAAGAGAGCTTAATAGCATGGATACACTGTTCCATGCCACTTGGTGTCAGTGTCATAGAGCAGCTTCAGGCATGCTTCATTTACCAGCATAGGTATAGCTTTCAGATCCAAACCTACTTTGTGCTATCAGAGCATCTTTAGCTTAAAAATCCAGTCCTGAAAAAGAAAAACATCTCATACAAATAATTGCAATTATTTCTCAAGTCTACTTGTTCCTGAAATATTTGGCCTGTTCACTTTTTTTGAATACATTTATTTTCTCCTGCCTTTCATATGATTATGTTTTTTCTAAGAGTCACACAGAACCGTTAGATCCTGCCCTCAGTGTGTTACAGGGACTCTTTAAGGATGGAAAAGGAAGTGATAAAGCTGCAAAAAAGAGTTCAGGAGCCTTCACTCGGCTTAGCTCTATGAAAACCCTGTTCAAAACACATTATGTATCTATATATACCCAAATTACGCATGTGCACACACACACACACACACACACACTCATAACATTCTGTAACTTAGTTTCCTTTAAAGTTGAAAGACATCTTAAGATCTTAATATTCCAATGAGCACCTTAATGCTCTTACAAATTATCACAGTTCTAAGTTTTTCTTGGATTTCCTCCTTCTCTTTTTTTCTATTTTAGTTTTTTTTTTTTCCCAAGGGATTAAATATTTCTCTGCAACACAGGCATCTTTTATAAATGATAAATTTAATTTATTCTTTGTGGAATCAACCCAAATGTCCAGACTTTGCTTTCTTGATAACTCTTTCAAGTGCAATATTAGCTGTGAAAACTGAAGACTTAATACCTGCTGTTTCTTGGATGAACTTAATATCTTCCTGTATTCTGATCGAGGGACTACAAAGTAAGAGAAAACTGCTCTGCTTGTATCTTAACTCCCAGCTGGAGTCACAAAAGCATGCATCTTTGGGCTGTAAACATTTGGACAGGATTTTTTTCCTTATTTTAGACTTACATTTAGAAAACATGCAACAAAGGGATTGAGTGCATCTTCTCAGGCCGTAGCAGATCACAGCATAGGTATTCCTAACTTCTTTCTTTTGCCTGACATACCACATYCCTTCGAAGTAGACACCAGGATTTCACAACCAGAAATTTTGAACATTATTGCAGTATATACTTGGCACAAACAACAACAAAAGAGACAATGGGAACATTAAATGACAAAAGTAAGCTTAGCATCAGTTTGCTTCATTCCAACAGAAGAAACCCAGGTCTAAATAAGATTCATGGAATGGAAGAGGCCATTTTACTGTTTCCCTGGATTTTGCTTCAGGTGAGAAGGGAAAAGCTTTTAAACTTACACTTGTGCTCTTATAGTTCACCAATAGGTAAAAGGGTTTTCAACATCTGATTCAACTTCTGATTTTCTCAGTAAGAACTATTCCTTTGCAAGAATAGAACCAAACGCCTAATTTTAGCTTTAAATCTTTAACTATGATTTTTTTTTATGATGTTATATATTTTACTTTTGTTTATGATAATAATGTCTAAAATCTTCAGAAACTACCCTCAGCCCTGTGGACTTGGATCTCTTTTCATAGCGCTTTTTTTCTTGGAAAAAGCAGTGGTGAAGGGCTACAGGAAAAGAAAGATGAGTCTTTCTGCCAGCAACATTTTGCTGGGGAACTAGGTTCCATGTACCTTACAAGAGGAAAATGAAGACATGAATCTCCTTGATAGTGCACTGGAGATGGAAAAATATGTAATGAGACTCAGTTAAGATGTGTTTGAACAAGCAGTGGGTTATAGAATGAGGTGGTTGGGAAAACAAAAACAAACAAAAAAAACCCCCAAAGCTTGCTTCTGTTGGTTTTAATTCAGACTGTGGGGGAAAAAAAAAATGCCTGTATTTACATAGGGGAAGAGAGAGAAAGGAAACGGTGACAGGAGGCACTTGTGCAAGGCATTAGGAAGGGGTCATGCTCAACAGAAAACAGTGAAGTCAAATCACAGAGCAAAAAGTGTTAACCTAAGATATATTAGGGACTTCACTTATTTAGAGCCTTTAGAAATCTATATAATGTATTCAGTTATTCCCACAAATGAAAACAGAGTGAAGATTTTTATGATTTAACAAAGGCTTGGCCCGATGTTCTCTAGACCCTTCCTAGTTTACCCACAGCTAATTCACTTAACTTGGAGCTCAGTGAAAATCAATTCATAATAAAAATGGTTTTCAATCATTAAGCAACGGGAAAGGGAAACTGTTTCTACCTTAAAACACCTGAAATTTCATAATTTTGACTTTCCTTGTTAAAAAAAAAAGCATAATACTGTTTACTTTGATAGCAAATATAAATTCATGACATCCATTCATCTTATAAGAAAAAATTAACAAAAAGACCGAGGAAAATTACCACTGAGGTTTATTGGAAGTGATTAAAAGACAAAGAAAGTTAGACTGATAGATTAAAAGCAGAAAAGCAGATAATTAGATTTTGCTGGTGCTGCAGAGCAGGGCACTATGTCTGCTGCTCCCTATCCAATCCAATCCAAGTTAATCTTTCCCAGTCAACATGTTGTGGCAATGGGTAGATAAATTTCTGCCCATGGTGGTCAAAGTCTCAGCACAATTTCATGTTTAGCAACAGGCAGGGCTAAAAAAATTTATTTCTTGCACAGTTTCAAAGGTAAGGTCACACTCTGACCTCTATTCAACCGATGTAGACAAGACCAGGACTGAGCTCCCGGTGGCTGTCTGCCATGTGCTCCTGAGCTCCTAGGTGTGGGCACCTGCCTCAGGTGCCTCCTGACTCCAAGCTGGGAATGTCATGGTAAGTACCTGCTGTGCAGCTCAGACACAGTCAGYGTAAGCATGGTTCCTAGGGGGGACATGAACAAGTGATGAATCTTGACCTTGCAGCCTTGGGTTCATGGAAAAGGTTAAATGCTATGTACTTGAGAAAATTAGTGGGACAATGGCTGTTTCTACCCTTCCAGTTCCACCAGATTTCATTAAAATGACTAACCAAAAAATCAAGGTGGACTGAAGTAGGACTAAGGGATGCTCTAGCACCTCCATTAGCTGAGGTGTTCTCCCTCATGTGATGGGGAAGCAGCAAAGTGACTGCAACATCCTTTCAGGTTGTGGTTACATCCAGGGTTGGTTCAAGACTTCTTAACTCTGTGGGAAAAATACAGTACTGCAGTGTCTGCAAAGAGGGCTCCAGAAGGGTAATAGCTGGAGATGTGGAAAGCTTGGAGAGACTACAGTGGTTTTAGATAAAGTCTGAGTATGTGAAAGGGGTGTATGAGTGACCTAGGCTGGGAGGTTTTGGAGGCTTGGAGAAAGAATTGGACTTTTGGAGACCAGAAGTGGGGTAAAGAGACTGATGTTTCTTTCCTCCTTCTCCTATTTCCCCTCAGATATGGGGCTTCCACTTCCCCCTGTCTCCTGTCAGGCATCAGAGTATACCACCTGCCTCACAGAGGTGACCTGCTCCACCTCCAGCTCCCACTGCACATAGCAGGATCTGCTCGCACTCACGTGCACCTTCTGGGGAGGAAAGGGATGGGACCAAGCAGAGATCCGAGAGGAGGGACTGGAATATCAGATCTTTCTGCATATCCTATTGCAGAAAAAGACCACCGTCCATTGACCCTAAGCTCTGCCAGAGCATCAGTGGGGAGCATGTTTTACCTTGAACTGCTCATTTCCATGCCAGCAGCTGCCAGTTTGCTCTTGCTAAAAGTTGAGGGCACCAARACAAAGGAAATCATCATCATCTCTGGCAACATCTGCCAGTAGGACCCCTCTGTAAATATTTCTGTTTTTTTTTTGCTGTCAGCATGGGTGGAACTGTAGTTTAACACTCGGGTATTAAGCAATTCATTTTGCTTCTAGAATAATGTAAATAGCTCCAAAAATCAGAAAAACACAGAATATGTGTAACAGAAAGCTTTGTAATTATGTTGTGCAGACTGACAGAATTAAGCTACTGTGGTGCTTTGGAGACTCAGATTTGCTTTATTGTCCAAAGCAAAATGAAAGACTGTGTTAGCATTACCAAAGGACAGAACCTTTACTGCTTTTCTCATTCCGTCTTTTGGATCTGTAAGATAACAGAACTAATGACTCTTGGAGATGGGGTATGCTAATGAACTTACCCAGTCAGCCATGGTTCAAAGCTGATATAAATCAGCTGATGATATTTCCAGGCCCTGCAACATGGTCTTGGAAATCTTTTGAGTTTGATTTGAAAGATGGCTCAAAAATAATAGCATCATTTTGTGTACAAAATCTGCCCACTTATTGTAGTTTTGATTCTTTTGAAATCCTTTCTTCAGCTTTGCTGCTAACTTTAGGTAAAATGCCCATTTTCAATTGCCTTTAACAGCTTTCAAGACTCCATCTTCATAAAAGATCAGATTTTGGTCATTTCGACCCACTTTGATTTCTGTTATGGCAAAAGAACTCCTGGTAGTCAGATACATAATTAATGGTAATATGAGGCAGCTATTTCTCCTTTAATATTTCCAGGATAGTTAGTGATCTAGTTAGRTGCTGTCATCAGGATAAGTAGTGTGTGCACACCTACAGCAGAGGGTTTTTATTTACTCTGAGATTTTGTGCTTAGAAAAAATTATGGAAAGGGTGTGAAAAGAATCACAACTATGGTTCCAAAATAGGTATGCATATTCAGAGGAATATTTGCAAACATTCCACATATCTCTATTTTTTACTATAATCCCTTTGGATTAGGAGGCTATATCACTAAGAAAATGGAATCCTCAACTGAGTTTTCATTTGTACGGCAAGATTTTTGTTAATTCTGTGCTTTTGATGAGACTTACAGGCTCATAGCTTCCCAATCAATGATTGCAATGGATAGTTAGGAGTGCAAAACTTCAAATGAATCTAGCTTTTGACTGAGTAGTGTTTTGCCACACTTCTGTGCGGCATACACTGTATGCAAAGTGATTATAGCCACTTCTATTATTTGACTGAAATGGAAAGTTCTTCAAAGTGATGACTCTCTTTGCCTGTCAATTAATACTCTTAGTACAATCCGTAGTGCTCTTAGTACAGTCCAAAACAAAGTGGGAAATCTGATCTAACTAAGCTTTGAGGTAAGACAATGCAGCACATAGCCTGCACTCATGATTTTTGATCATATGCATTTTTGCTGGATGAACTAAATGATCCTAGTCTGAAAGTCAATGCTTGCAACACACTGCACATAGGTAGTAGAAGTATGAATAAAGAGAGTTCTAGTCACATATTCTGGGAGACAAAAGTAGGGTCTAGTCATTTTCCAAAGAAAGGTTACTTTCTCCAAGGTAGAATTACAAAAACTGCATCACAGTCAATCAAATTAGTTGACTGATGATTCCCTGCTTTATGTGGTTTTAGTATCATTCCGGTAAAAATTATATCATCTGTCCTGGCCTACACTTGGCTGGTGCTGCATGTCTCTGGTATTTGCAGACTGAATGTAGCTGGTGTGCTGATTAAGGTGTTTAGGTTCTTTGGGACTATATTAGAGAATAAATGCACAACAGCTGCAATGAAGGAATAGCAATAGAAAAGCTGTTACCTTGTAATAACTACTAATAACTACTGGACATGAATCCTACATGGAAATGTCCAAAACCTAAGAAAAAAATATTCTAAACAACAGCAGATTATAAACTCATGAAAGCTGCTAGGATGCAAATGATTAAATTATAGCATTTCCCTGCCCCATCCTTGTAGAGGATCTGTTCTATACAGGGAGAGAGGCTAAATATTTTCAAGCTGAACATTTCAAACAGGAAAGTGAAGCCATCATTCTCCAAATAGCTATAGCACCTGTATTTAAGGAAGTCTCACACAAATGTATGACTCATTCTGCCAACAGTCAACAAGGTCACAACAGACCGGTAATAGTGCCAAAAAACTGTTGTGACAAAATTAGTTTCTCTCAGTGGTAAATTATCTGATATGTCACATAATATGGTGATCTATTAATGTTGCAGAACACAGCAAAACAATGGTACGAAATAGAATACTTAGGCTCAAAACACAAGATCTGGTTAGTTATCAGGATTCTCTTGGAAATAGAGGTCATAAAAGCCAGGGCCCAGCCATCTATGAATTGGCAGACAGCCAGATTTATGAATTGGCCTCATAATATCTTCTTTGCTGAGCTTGTCTTCTGTGGTGACTTCATATGTTCTGACTGTCTGATGGTGGCATAAAACGGTTCTAGGTCTACATACCAAAAAACATAGCATATTTCATATGGTTTGTTGACCTGGCCTATATTAAAAGCATCATTTTTTTAATGTGAGTAGAAAGCATAGATGGTGCAGCAGCAGTGAATTTACTGAGCTAATGAATCCTCACAGTGGTTTCATTCCCATCAAATCATCCTGAAAGCTACTTCTTGTATGTACTCYATTTCCATATAGGACATCCCTCTCTGGAAACTAATATGGTGGAGGGGACTTCACAATACATGGAAAAGGAGCATCTATTATAGCCATTTCTGAAGTAAGTGACTAAAAAGAAAATGAGATTATCTGATCTGAAGTGGCCCCAGCTAACAGGGCAAACAGCTTCTGTCTTTTTTTTTTTTAGTTTTTTTTTCCTGTTTTTTTTTTCCTTATTTATAGCTGGCAGCTGCAATATTTTTGTTTAAAAAAACTTTTAGAAGTATAGCAGTTATAGATCTATATGTACATAGTGATTTCTAGAAAGAAGAGTAACTGAACAACAGGCAGATTACATGCTTTCAATTTCAACTTGCATGCTTTTCTTTTCCAGTTATGATCAAAGACTATAAAAGAAAGAGTTCACTGATATTTTGGGGAAAGTGTCAAAAAATGTAACACCTCTACAGTGCCTTTCATTTGTGTGGTGCTTTTGAAGAGTAAACAGGGAAGATTTTATGTCTGTATAAGTCAGGAATAGTCAACTTTGACTTATTTGATGCTACAGATCTGAAGCCCCTACTGAAGGAGAGTTCAGAAAAAACAGGGAGGCACCAATAATTTATGAGTCAAGACTAAAGAGCGCTACCTGGAGTGCTTAGAAAAATATGATTATTCAGCACTGCACAAGGGGGGCTTATTCTTTAAGCCAAGACCTCCAGAAATTTCATTTTGATTAGACCTCTGAAACTCTGTGTCATTCTGCATCAGAAGAAAGCAATCTTTGGAGAGCTTCATTGTGGGGAAATGTTTGGGAAAAGCTCTAAAAGAGACAGTAGTCCAGTGATTTGGCTTCTCGCTTAGAATATGCCAGCTCCATCTAAATCGGTCTGAACACATGCTAACCTGTGATCTCCCACAATAGTGGCTCAAGACATGGGCCTCTGGCTGCTCCTGGGATGGGTGTCTTTAAAAGGCTTTGATAGGCAATTCCATCTTCAACTAGAGGAATCCTCTGAGGAAAAGTCTTTGTTGACCATATTCTGCACAAAAATTTGGCTTGATTTGTGCCCCACCCCTCCCCAAAGAAACAGCAAGAAATTTGGGTTTTACCAACTGTTTCTCTTCTTCTGATAGTATCCTGTCCACATGCTAAAACTATTATTCTCCAGTGGGCTTAGAGCATGAAATCTGCCCTACTGAACTGAACTGGAATAAGGTACAGGAAGGTATGTGACGTGCAGATGCTCTCTACATCCTTTAGTAGTTGGTGTCTGTAGCAATGATTTAGCTAGGGATGAGCTTAATAAAGAAATTGAGTGTACCTTTGCTTGTTACCTGGAAGCAATTGAAACTCAGTTTGCTAATAGATTGAATCTGATTAAGTGTTAGAATCTAGAAGGAAGGCAAGAGCAGAGAAGGACAAGTAATTGTGAAAGGTTTGTGAAGAAACATGAGGGTTTTCCCAGTGGAAGTGGAACTAAACAGCCTAATAGACCAAGAAAGCTAATCTATGGCTTTAAGGCTACAGCCTCCTTTCTCTATGCTGACTCCTTTATACAAGTTATATTTTTTATACCCCACAATACCCTAGAGGGCTTAGTGCCCTGCTTCCAGTTACATCCCCTTTGCTTACTCCTGTCGTCACTTTCTGATCCAGATACATGTCTTTCTCTTCCCTCAGCCAGTCACTTCAGATCAAGGTGAGATGGTGCAAGAGGCAACACTGGTCCTAGGAATCCCTACTTCTTCCCCCTAAGAAATATCCTGAATGGAGAAATTTCCCCCTGCTTTTCCCACCAGCTCCCTGACCCCGTTCATAATGTGGTCCATGACACAGCTGGACACATGTTGCAGTGTGTGTTTAGATTCTCGTTATGGTGGTATTTCTCCCAAAGCTCTGTAAAACTGAAGTAAGCTTCTGTTTCCTGTATCTCCTTTCTTGGGATGTCTGAGTCCTTTGGGGAGTACTGTCTCTTCTCTTCCATCTAATTTTTTTTGCCTGGTCATCAAGAGTTACAATCTTGAAGATGTTTCTTTGGTCAATGCTGAAGGATACTACAGCCCTGCCCTTTTCTCATTACCTTTGTTTTGCCCCATTTTGTTCTCATCTAGTCCTTGGACACCTTCATTTTCTTTTTCTCTCCTCCTGTTGCAAGTTTCCTCTTTCCAAATGCTGTCTGACTTCTCAGTGCAGTGGCTGCTGCCAAGAATACTATCTGGATATCTTTTATTCTTTGCAGACTCCTCCACTCTGATCTCCACATGAGTCTCCTTGTTCCCTTCTTCCCCATTGTGCTTGGCAGGCTCCCACAAAACTCCAGCTGGGAGCCAGATTTAAGTTTAACATCACATTTATTCATTATTCTTTCAGTTTAGCTGGAACTCCAATGTTGTACTTGCTACTGTCATTTTGCAGATAACGTGAGCCTGAGAGATAGGATTAGGGAGTTTCCATGCACCAATCCTATTACCTGGTGAAATTTTAGATGCTCAGTGAGTGATTGTTGAACAGGCAATCTCTCATATCTTTCCTGACTGCTCAGGAATGCCTCAGATCTCCTTGCTGCTTAATGTCTGCTGCATGCTTGTCCTGGTAACGGGACTGCCAGAGGGCAGTGCAGAGGGTTGAGATGTTCAGGCATCTCTTTTTAAACTGGATGAAGAAAAAAGATAAAGAACATGTTTGGAAATGACATATAACATCACTTGGACACTTATCAAAATCTATACCCGTATTGCAATTAATTAAACACATTTAAAATGATAAATCTAAAGAAGCAAGTCCATGATAAAACCTAATCACACCTCTACTTTGCTCCTTGGAGATGTGATATATTGGAATTCTGTGATTCCCCAAATTACTTTTAGATTCAGATGTGTCATGTGTCCCCATGTGTCCCTTAACTCACTGCCTGCACCTAGCTACATAAGCTGTGTACCAGAAAATCCTTTCATGGGTGGGATTTGGCTAGTTAGTGCATTCTCCATACATGCATACACATATATATGCACACACACACACACACACACACACACACACACACATATATATATATATGTGCATATATATGTGCATGTGTGATGTATCTGTGAGGTTTGATTGAATCATAGGTAAATGGATGTGAACACACAGATGTTTTCAGGTAGGTGATGCTGGTGGCAACCAGAGATAGGTGCTAATTCCAGATAAATTAAAGCTATGATTTTCCAGTATCTTTTGTTTGTGATCTCTTCATCTTTGGAAGAAGTGTTTACAGAGACTTTAGGTGACTCTGCTGCCTCTTGTTCCTAGGCTCTTGGAAAGTGTGCGTACGTAGTTTTTGTCTGGAATAGACAGCTGAGGTGGATGTCAGAAAGAATGATAAGGAGGTGTAACTGTCTTCAAATGCATGGTAGATAWTGAATCAGTGGGTCCTTGCTTAGAAATTTGCATGGGAGATGCTGAAGAAATAAACATGTTTTATAATGTTAAAAA
The DNA here is from genome assembly GCF_003343035.1 of Apteryx rowi. Taxonomy (NCBI): domain Eukaryota; kingdom Metazoa; phylum Chordata; class Aves; order Apterygiformes; family Apterygidae; genus Apteryx; species Apteryx rowi. Next base: position 1,392,367 of record NW_020448263.1, read on the forward strand.
CCTTGTTTACAAAAATATATAATTTGCAAAAAGTCTGTGGTATTGCTATTTGTACTTTAGTTACTAATAACTTTTTTTCCATACGTTGGTGTAATCTAGTCATAATACCCCCTTTTTTTTTGTCTTTTAACAAAGCAGGACAGTGGCATTGTTTTGTCAATTCCTCATGGCCTGTGAGGCTTAAGGTAGCTCAAAAAAAAAAAAAGATTCCATATGAATGTGCTCCCCAAAAGAATTAAATTTAGTTAAAACAACAGTAGGTATTTATTTGCTTTTATACACACCGGTCTCTAGCAATGTGAGGAATTAATCTGATGCCTTAGCATAAGAATAACTGTTTTGTTTCTTGATGCAGACACAGCCACATCAAGCATCTTCTATCTACACAGAAGCATTGCATTAACCTATTGCTGTAGTAAAAAGCAAATGTTGTGTCAAGATAACAAATATACCATTCTGAGAAAGAGTAGAGTGCATTCTTCACATGTTTATGTACTTTAGACAAGAGCTATGACAAATGGGGTGATATAACCCTGATGTATTCTCAAACACAATGTAACAAAGCTCTTTAAAACATAGAATAAAAGACAATTATAATGAAAAGGTTAAAATGTTTTATAAAATATGCTATAAAAATAAAAAAAAAATAAGAAAAGCAGATTATTTTGTTATCTAAAAATTGACTATTTTTTATCAGTATGTTTTACACACCTCTTTTGTATTTATACTGTCATAATTTAATGTTAGTTATGTGTGTCCTTGGCTTACAATGAGGAGTGATTTTTTTCAGGATAGAACTGCAAACTGTGTTTCAAAACCTAATGTCCTTTAAACAGTGATTTGTACAATAGATACTGGGTTTCAGATCTTTTTTCTAAATGCATTTTTCTCAAAGTCAGGAGTCCAGAGCATTTTTGTCTGTGGCAAGTAGAGCAGATTCTGTTTCAACAGYTCCTCAAGACATGTTAGATTTAAAAAGTAGCACATGGAAAGGACAGATTGTAAAGATTTAAATTCACATTAATATCAAGAAGGAAATAAATACAGCATTTTCTGTTGCTTTGGATATCGAGAATCCCCAAGGTTAACTGAGATAAATTGCTGCATGGAAAGTGTCATCTGTCATGTTTTCTGACCTTTTTTCCTTTCTTGCTTGAGATCCCAGAAACCTGTRGTTACAGGAATTTTAATTTTCCATTATAAAGCATAAAGATTTTAGTCCTGATGGTAGCAGAACAGTCTGCACTCAGTTCAACCTGACAGAACCCCAAACAGAGCCTTGAAATTTGTGGAGTTTTAGCCATTCATTTGCTATCAGCAGGCAAAATCGATGGATTTACTTTTACAAAGAAATATGCTTTTCTTGCTACATGTGATAAAACCCCCAAACAAGTGGCTACTGGAAGAGCGATCTCTTCTCTGCCCCAGGGGCRCAAAAGGTTTGGCGCATCTTACCACTGAATGTGATTGATATTGTTTCCAGAGATACAGGTAGAACTTGGTTAAACACACACCAGACAGAATCACAGAATGGTTGGGGATGAAAGGGACCCTTGGAGATCATCTAGTTCAGCCCCCCTGCTTAAATGTGCTAGAGCACATTGCCCAGGACTCTATCCAGACAGCTTTTGAGTATCTCCAAGGATGGAGACTCCACAACCTCTCTGGGCAACCTGTTCCAGTGCTCCATTACCCTCACAGTACRAAAGTTTTTCCTTATGTTCAGATGGAACTTTTTGTGTTTCAGCTGGTGCCTGTTACCTCTCATCCTATTGCTGAGCACCACTGAGAAGACTCTGGCCCCATCCTCTTTACACCCTCCCTTCAGATATTTATACACATTGATAAGATCCCCTCCCAGTCTTCTCTTCTGCTGGCTGACCAGGCCCAGCTCTCTCAGCCTTTCCTCATAAGAGAGATGCTCCAGTCCCCTAATCGTCTTTGTAGCCCTTCACTGGACTCGCTCCAGTAGCTCCATATCTCTCTTATACTGAGGATCCTGGAACTGGACACAGTACTCCAGATGTGGCCTCAGCAGGGCTGAGGAGAAGGGGAGGATCACCTCCCTCCACCTGCTGGCAATGCTTTTCCTAATGCACCCCAGGATACCATTGGCCTTCTTGGCCACAAGGACACGTTGCTGGCTCATGGTCAACTTTTTGTCCACCAGCACTCCCAGGTCCTGCTCCACAGAGCCACTCTCGAGCAGGTCAGCCCTCAGCCTACGCTGGTGCATGGGATTATTCCTCCCTAGTGCAGGACTCTGCACTTCCCTTTATTGAACTTCATGAAGTTCCTCTCTGTCCATCTCTCCAGCATGTTGAGGTCCCTCTGAATGGCTGCATGGCCCTCTGGTGTATCTGGAGTATTCCATACTCCTTTTTCTAATATGCTCCAGAACTGAACCTTTCTGTAAGACCCAGATGCAGCCTCAGCCAAAAGACAGCAAGAAACATGACCARCCAGAACTCTGGCAGTGTTTTGAATGACTGATTTGTACTTTGTGTTTAACAGTCTCCACACCTGTTCTCAAAGGGGACACAGCTTTTTGAAAGAAGCTGAGAAAGATGCGCCAGACTAATGCATTGTGTGGGAGTGCATGATACCTGAGGAGAGCAAATGTCATTTGGAGTTCATAACAATTCTGATGCAGTGTGAATTTTCCCTAGTTTCTTACCATATGGTAGGATTTTCTTTTTTAGAACCCTAAAGCTTTCTGAAGATTCAAGTGAAACTAAAACCTTGTCCAAACAAAATGGGATGCATCTTATTTGGCTTGACTTTATTTCAGTAGTAATGGTGTCAATATGATGTACGCTGAGGAGACCATAAATGCATTTTGTCCTGTGTAATTGTAACAAAGCTTATCTGCTTATCTTTCTTCAGATGAGTCTGTGATACAACAGGGGTACAGAGTGTCCACCCATCGATACTCTAGGATGTCAATGTACTGGCAAAAAGAGCTAAATCTTTTGGTAGTGTCTGAAGTAAAGGGTAATGTATAGATTTTGTAATCTGGTCAGTTCCCACGAGGTAAGCTCATTATGGGCAGAAAAATGTGTAAATACCTTCAGTGACTTTTAGGATAACTTTTCTGTGCACTCAGGCCAAACAGTTGCCATTGTCACATATTTGTTCATATAGAACAGTAATTCTTTGAAGGATCAAACAATAGCCACGTGGCACAAAATATGCCCTTTTCTTATTTCCTGTAAAATTGTCAAAAGTCATCTTCATTGATATTAATCTGGTTGTAGGGATAGTATATTTCCACAAAATATTTTTTCCAGCAGCCTGAGTGGTCCAAGAGTTTTGTTACTTGTGTTGTAAAGTCAGGGCTGTCCTTCTGTGGGGAAAATCCCCACAAAATTGTCCTACAGGCAATGTTAGAGAAAGTAATGAAGAAACTTTCTCTCATGTTCAGTTCTGACTGCGATAGATCTTAACATTGCACATTTGGGAAGCTTCCGCTAAACCGCAGACTGCACCAGACATTTGGACCACGGCTGTTTTCTTTGTCCCTTTCCTGTTACAGTTACGTCATTTTCAGTTCGGAAATCTTGTCCTATTTAAAATTGACTATTAATATTTCTTTGGGAGGAAAAGAGGCAGAGATTATTTTGCCTGTGTAAATTTTTATCCACTATATTGTTCTCTGAGCCTGGCTAATGACTTCACTCACTGCAAAAATTTCATTGTAAATGTTCGTTCTTAAACTTTCAAAGGCCTCATGAACAACTTTCCAAACCCTCAGGGTTTTGGAAGACCTCACAGAGTCAGGGTTGCTACACACACATCTATGAAAGCTGTTGTATCATTCTTTTTTGAAGCGTGGTCACACATCAGAGCAGGGAAGGGGATGTAGGTAGTGGAAGGGTCAACATAACTGTTGCTGTAGCAAACAGTAAAAACTTGTTAATAAATTCTTTACCATCATCAGTTAGAGAATGGTGGTACATGTCTTTCAGCAAAAATAATTTGAATGGTCCTTGAAACTTCACTTCCAGTTTTGTCTTTTAAACCTGTGGCTCAGATAAAATGTCCACTGCTGTTTGAACATACATCAAATGACTGCTCTGTTTGGAAAACTGTTCACATCCACTGAATCAATCTGCTCTTGTGCATCCACATTTGAAATAATAGTTTGATTCTTGTAAAATTATTCAGTTTGTGAGAGAGCAAGAACATTGCAAGTCATGAGGCTACTTCTTGTCTGTTCAAGGGTTTAGTATGCTTTTGTCTTGTAAAAGAGCACTTGTCCCTTCAAAGCCACCCACTTTACCATGTTTGAGTGAGGTCAGAAATGCTTTGCTGCCTTGTCCTCTTTGCTAAGAGAGAGACAGCCACCACCCTGGTGTCACAGCTGAGGCTGTTGGCTTGCTGCTCTGCACATGGGCAGTGCCCACAGCTTTGCATGGGGTGCGCTGTGGCAAGTGCCAGAGTTGTACACCTCTTTTCTGGGAGTGACTCCCCTCACGACCACTCTCAACATGAAAAGGGATTTACGGGCTTTCAAAACTGGATGCTGGAGCCAGATCTGATACCTTGAATCTCAATATGAAACACTTGTCAAGGGATGGACTACAGGTCTGGTTAGGTTTTATTACTTGTTGATTAATTAAGCTTATTTAATTAAATTTAATTTATTGCAGAAGGAATAGGGAGTAGGCTTCATAATGGCCTGAGTGATATTAACCCCTCAGGCAGGACAGGGAGTACTTTAATACATCTGCTGAGAAAATGAAAATGCATTCAATACGAGACACTTCATTTCCAATGAAGTGATTTTCAGGAGTTCCCAAGAGTGGAATAGATGAAGAGTTGAAGCCAAATGGGAACTTGGCATTTTAAACTCCTCGAAGTAATAAAGCACAGTTTCCTTGCCTCTTTAAACCTCCCTGCAAAACACACACTGTTCAGGTATCTTGTTTTCTGTTCCTACCATTGACAGGACTAGACACTATATCCTATGTGCCTCAAAGTCATTGGGAACTGGCTACTTTCTGTTAGGCTCCATATTCCACCGATTACCCAGAAACAGACTAAAGTCCAGATGTGCATCATCTCATTCCTTTCCCTCAATGACACAATGCCTCCTTTCAGCGTTTATCTCACTTCTCTTCATGCTCCCAACTCGCTGGTCACTCTCCCTCCAACTGCAAAGTGTGTAATGAGAACGAGTGAGGAAGTCTCCCCTTCCTTGGCTGCTCATATGTGAACAYAAACATTTGGCTTCTGATGGAGGAGCATTAAGGGATCATCTGTGAATTCACCCTGGCCTCTCTTCTGCATGGAGTCTCCCATAAGGGACCAGGGAGAAAGCTTTTCCCATTTGGCTTATTTCCTTAGTTTCTGTCCTACGTGGGTCCTCTGCTTTCAATAAAACAGGCCATGAAAGAAAGACTCTCCTCCCTCTCACACTTCTGAAGTTTTAGTCACATGTAAGACCTGTGATTTAGCAAGAGTGTATTTCAGATGACATTTCTTCTCTCACAGGTCATCTCAATAGTATTTCTCCTGCACGGACTCTCACTTTGATTTCATGACAGAGCTACTCCTGCTACCTGTGAAGGGGAGCTGGTGTATTCTTTTATGGTTGAGAGAGCTCTTATGTTAGGCTCTTCTTTCATTTCAAATATTTATACAGCATCTCTCAGGTGAGTTTGTTCATGCTGTCTCAGGCACCATCTCTAGCTCCTTTACAATGGCTGTTTATGCAAAGTTTTTTTCCTTTGGGAGGAATCTCTGATGCTGACTAACTTCTGAGCTCCCACTTCAGATTTTACTTCGGTTATAACATGGATTTGATCTCTCTCCTGTGCAATGGCTGTTGTGATCAGGGATGCTTTGGGAATCTTTTTCATGCTGAGCTGTTTTATCTGATTCCTGCTTAGAGCTATATTCACTCTGACAGTCTTCCTAAAACTCCATGCCATGGGGAATGTTAACTTTTGATTGCTTTGATAATGTGTGTGTGTGTTTTAATTCTTTGAGTAGAATTTCTCTTGTAGATTCTCCTCCTTCTCATTCAGTATGTGTGTCCAGCAAAGAACCCAGTTTTGCATCATGAGGAAGATCTGCAAAAATCAAAAAATCCTAAAAATTCTCCTCAAGACCCTACTCCCCCACTGCCCCAGCCAAATCCATACAGGCTCTGCTGATGATCCAAATACTCCAGAAGAAATTAACAAAACAGTCTCCAAATGAGATAAGGAGAGGCAGACCATACTTCCACTTCCCAGGTGAAATCTCAGGGAGAAAAAGTGATAATGTGATTGCTAGAAGGTATTTACCATCATTAAAAAAACAATAGGAGGCTGAAGAAATCTGACTGAATATCTATTGCTAGAGGAGAAAGAAGCCATAAGTGACTCAAAAGTCCTTCCTCACCTCATCGGGGTATCAGTTTCCTGATGCACAAATTCTGCAATTAGGCTTCAGGGGTCTAAACCTCTGAGTCAGCTGTCCTAACTAATTTATTAAGTTTCATTTTTAACCCAGGGTCTTGGCAGCCAAAGAATGCAACTTGAGCCTAGTTCCACTCTGAATTAAGTGGCTGTTAAGGAGCAAGTACTGATTTTGGTAATTCACTGAAAATTTCTAGAATAGGGACAGAACTGGTGCAGGACAGGCTCATAGGTTTTCAGAGGGAGAGAAAGGCTCTAGAGAGCAGAAAGCAGGGCTGTGATTGTTACTAGCAGTTATCTGGTATTGCTGTTTATGCACTCTGATGAGTTGTGAAATTTTGGACAATGACTATTTGAGACTGTGTTAACTTCTGGCATCTAAAATGTATACCTGAGCTAAATGTTTCGTTCCCTTTGATGATCAATGGAGGGAATAACTGCAACAGGATCAGATTAGAAGTGTATACTGCAGATGTCCAAGACTTGTTGGATGAATCCTGTTTTCTGTAACTGTTGTCTGTAGGGCATCCACTTCTGGTTAAAAAATAAAAGGCCTAAACTACTTGTGAAATAACCTATGTTCCTTTATCGCTGAATGACGTTAGAGGGTTACAGTTCTACTGCTTGGACTTTCGGTGTAGTCTTTGTGTATGGGTGGCAACCTGACAAACTTTGAATGATTATGCAAGCATTTAAAAGAACAGTTTATGGAAAATGAGCTGTTCTGATGAAGAATACTCAGGTTAGAGAACTGACATATTCAGACTGAACAAATAGCCCAGCTCAGACTCACCAAGTTGTGCCAACCCCTTTCTGACCCTAGAGGGTTATAAAACTCAGGGTAAGGAGTGCTGCAGTTCAGGGTTGGTAACTGAATTCTAAATGGTACAGGCACAGGAGACAGGTCCGTAGGTAATCAGGTCACTTTGACCCTACTTTTACTAGTTTACCAAACTTAAGCATCAGGCTGAAATTTTTCTTRGTTTCTCATTAGCCCCAAGAACTCACTGCACCCTCTGTATTTACTCACCCCTTTCCTTCTCCTTCCACAGGCTCATTCTTTCCTTTCCTCAGTATCAGAATGGTCATTGAGAGGCTGAACAGATGAAAAACATTGCAGTTTCTCTGGCCCTTTCAGACCCTTTGTGGTTTGCAAAGACATATTGAATTAATTTTTTCAAGCAACATGTAAGCTGACATAGAGAACCCATCAAAGCAAGGTTTCTGTTGAAGTTTGGGCAGCCTCCTGACTAAACCACCCTGCAGCTACCCAAACCCTGTAGTGTGTTGGAAATTCACCTGCGAACTCTTTGCCCCCCCAGCATCGAACGTTTTCATAGGGTAACTAGGGGATCCCTGGTTCTGTATGTCCATTCTGCGATCCTCACTGTCCACTGTCAGACACAGGCCTGGCGGTAGCAACAAGAGCAATTTCCAGAGCAGCTCCATTTGAGGTTGTGCCGTATTGTGTGGACACCTTTGGTACAGGTGCCAAACTTCAGCAAAAAACAAAACTGACTGCCCTGAATGTCATGGGAGACAAGGCCATAGGATGATTTTTCACTTCATCTTTCTTTTGTCTTTCATATTGCCCTCATTGAAACTGGTGGGAACTGCAGGCATTCTGCGCATTTTAAAACCAGGCAACTTTATTTTAGCCTGTAGACACACAGCTAGAAAATATGTCTTTACACATTCTGAATTAATCTAAAGACTTTTGCAGTCAGTGAAAAAGTTCTTGTTAATTTTGTTGGAAAAGACAGTTCGAAAAAATCCAGACTACATATAAAATCCATACAGAAGTTAGAATCATAGTATCAAGTAAACATCAAGTATAAATACTTTTCTCAGCATGAGGGTGTTTCTTTTAAAGAAGACTTGGGAGACTTCTTAGCCTACTAGATGCCAGCTTCTGGCAATTTTGTCTCCATATTTCTCTTGGATTTTTTGCCTCTTTCTTTGTATCCCCTCTTTAAACAATTCTGTGTCTCCCACAGTCCTCTTGGTCTTTATCCCACTTTAATGTAGAAATGTTGTTTGAACTGATCCTAGTCAACACCTGTTTTAAACATTTTGGCTGCACTCCTCAAGATATCCTCAAAATCATATCTTTTTATATAACACATATTTTACATAACACTTCTTCTGTACTTCCATTATAGTTCCTTCTCTCCAGAGCCTATATCCTTTCCGTTCTGTTTCTCTGAATTCCCTCTGGTTTGCTGAACTTCTCTGGGTAATAAAATGGATACCAATGAAAATTGAGGGCTGCAGGACGTTCTCCAGTGGCACACAAAAAACAACTATCCTGTCCCTTCCAAGCTGCTGAGGCACTATTTAAAATTATCCTGTTTATTTTTGTTGATACTTGTTATCATGTCAGATTCAAGTCCCTTAAGTGGTGTAAACTGGTTGACAATTTCCATGTTTTACCTTTCCACTGGATAGCTCCATTTTGGATGTCATTTCCACCAACTGTGTCTTTCCGAGATGCGTGTCTCCTTCCTCTGCTGACACTAAACCCGTGCGGCACATGCAGCACCAACATGGGAAAAAAATTTCCCTCTGTTGCCTTCAGTTGCCTTCTCCCCTTCCCTTTTATTCCTCTTGTTGTTTCACAGCTCTGCTTTCTCCTAAATTGGAAACCTGTTATCTCTTGTTTCACCCATGGCAAAAGAGGGAAAGAGAAATGATTAGATGAATTGGCTGAAGTTTTATTCCTCTTAATTACAGAGGAAAAAAACAGTATTTGTTTTGTTTAAAAGGGTACTGTCTGGTTAAAAATCGTCCATTTACAACCTGAAGGGGGTTCGTTTGACCAGACATAGACACCTAAGTCAGCGCTTGTTGTCTAATCTCCCTCAATGGTCAATGGAGAAAAATGGGCAATTCTTCTAATCCTCAAGGAAATACCTAAAACAGATCACAAATGTCTCCTAGTATAACCAGTGAAGAAATCTGGAGTTATGTCAGATAATCTCACCTCAATCATCTTTAGTTTTCTTAAAGAGGGGGTTGTATTTTACGGGAAAATGTTTTAAATAGTAACAATTCAGCAGTGTTTCACCAGATCTAAATTCATTCCCATTGTTTACCTTCTTGCTCATTGTTTGAATTTCTTTCAGGCTAGACAAGCGGTTTCATTTTGCCTATAGGAAATCTCACTTTGCAGCTCCAGTATGCATGCTAGCACAAAGCTGTGTTGTTACCATTGAAAGCTAGATGACATTTTTGTTTTTCCTTCCTCCCTGCACATAAAGTCTATTTCCTTTGCTGTCACTATGAACTTTGTGCAGACCAAACTGAAGTGCTGTCTGCTTTGGACTCACCATTCATGGTTCCTACAAGAGTTGTATTTTGAGTCAAATTGCACTTGAAATGTAACACTTCAGAAATTCGTATGAAAACTGTCCAAACAGTATGGGGCTCTTGTCTTAGAGACAGAGGGTAAATGCCCATGTGATATTTGAGCCTTTCAGACAAATTATTGTCCTGATTAAGGATGCTTGCTAAAGAGGGCATCAGGATCACTAGAGGAAAAGAAAGAGCTGAATCAAATTCTTTCATAGTGGAGTATGAAGAACTCCCGCTGATTTCATATGTTTTTAACAGGATTTGGCTGAATGCTGCTGGGAGGTATGTGTTCCTCAGAGCAGCTGAGTAAAATCAGATTGAACTCTCCCTTCTTAGCTGAAGAGACTGTAGGAATAAACTGGTACTGATGGGAGGGAAAACAAAACCCAGGCAAATCCTGATAATACTTTTGCCTTAGAAGCTGAAGTAGGGCACTTTTCAGTTACCTTTTCTATTACCTGGAGTCCCCTATAATTAATCTGCTGTCAGAAAAAACCTCTTGTTGCTAGGCACAAAAAGCATCTACAGGGAGCTACTGAAGTAGCACCTGTGTTCCTGGCAAAGTCTGAAGCCAGCAAGAAATACATTTTCCAGCTCAGCCACAGACTTACTGAGTACCCACGGGAAGTGGAACTGAAGAGAGGTTAAGTGGGGATAAAATACATTTGCAAAGCACTTGAGAGCCGTGTAAATGCTAGCTGTTTGTAGGTTGCCACATGGCCAGTGGCTTAGGTGGCTATCTCCTGCTTTCAACATAGTAGGGCACTGTGAGTGGGCCTCTTGTCTCTGTTCAAGGTCTAGTTAAACAACATCTTGACTCCAGATATTTTTCTTCCTTGAGTTTTGTAAGCAGAAAAGTGAGACTTCAGTGCCTGTTGGACAGCAGAATGTACTTCTGCCAGCAGCCTGTGATGTATACAGTATCTTACCAGCCCAGTATGGCAATCCTCTTTTGTAGAAGAATCTGTGCAGACCTTCCTTTTGACTGAAAACTGAGCAGGCAAAACAAGCTGTCCAGGGTCTGCAAGTGTCTGCATTGCTCCCTTCTCTGGAAAAGGCCATGAACACAGTAGGACATCTCTCTGTTTTTTTCAAAGAGCTACTGTAGTTTAGAGAGGCCAGACTGAGAAGTCACTTTTCAGATCCCACTCACTGTAGTATGGACTCAGATATGGACCTCCATATGTGTAAGTCTGTTTTTCTTTACCTGCYCTTGTGTTCTCTTTGAGGACATCTCACCCAGCCTGGATGAGGTGGTCATCCCCTCAGTTATCTAGTACTAGCTGAATGAACCAAACTCAGGGCTAACAGCATGCATTGGAGTTGGGTGCAGAAGGCCTGCCCTCCTTTTTTCGGGAAGGAATTTGGAGGACTGTGTGTATTTGTCCAGGTTGTCATATATCTGGAAGCTCCAGACACATCCTTAGTGTAAGCTCAGGATAACTGTACTTTGCAAGGGAAGCAAAGCCAACACTTGTAGGAAACATCAGACTGAGCTGCTGGGCATGCACTATAAGGCTGATACAGTTTAAATCTCCACACCTGAAAAGCATAGGTCACTGTGCATGCACAGACCATCTGTGCGGTAGTACAGATGCATCCCCCAAAGCTTTGGATTTGTTGCATGTGCTCTGCAAAGGGCACATTCATGATTTCCTAGCAAATGTTTGTGCTGTTTCATTGTAGCTGAGATAGTCTAGGGATGCAGGAAGGACAAGGGTTGCAGGTAGAGATAGCATGCTCTATTAGATCAGCTATCAGAGCCAAATAAGCTTTCAGGTACATGGGCCCTTCTTGAGGTCTGAAATAGAAGCTAAATATAGGCTGACAGCAACTGTTCACTTAATTAAATATTTACCAGCTAGATTAGATCTGCCAAAGAAATAGTTGGTTCCTGGGAGCTATAGGGGATCTTGGCTGTGTGTATGAGTGGTTTCTGTTTTAAGAAACTGTAAACAGACCACAGTCAAAAATGTTAGCCTAAGCTACTATTCCTGAGGTATTGTCCTTAGATAAGGTTGCATTGAAGTATGTGCTGAAGTACTTCTTGAATCAGGGGATTAAGAATACTGCAACAATTTTTGTTCCATCTACAACATTCCCTTTTTCTTCCGATACATCTTTTCCTGGTTGAGCTAAAAAAATCTGCCCAAATTAAAAAAAAAAAAAAGGGAAGGCAAAGAAAGAAAAACAGATGCCTTTACTTGCCTCATAAAGTGAAATATCTATGTTTCATAGGCAGGGTGAGGAGAGATGTTTATCTTTTCACTACCTTCTCACTCATAAAGTGAAATTTCTAGAAAGTACTGGATGGTATTGAACATTGAGAATAATAGTGTGCATTATCTAGAATACAGGGACTCTTGCATTAGGATGCAGATTCCAGTACAAATTCTAGGGGTAACCGCCCAGAAACAATATTTAGAGAAAGGAGTGGGAAAATAACTTATTAGACATATGACTGTCAGTTTTAGCTCTTGCCCACCATAAGTTTAGAGAGAAAAGATATCATTTAAGTTTCTGAGCTCTTCTGACTTTTCTTTTCCTTTTGAAAAGCCTTTCTTTATGCTTCTGTTTGGTGCTTTTGATATCAGATAYTGTTTACCAGCTGTAGGTGCAGAAGTCTCTTTAAAAATAATCTGTTTACAAAATCACATCTTGATATTTTTGTATTCTTATCAGGAGAAGAAGAGTACTGTTTATTTGCTATATTTTATCTGCAGAACCATAAATCAGCAAAACCATTACTTATGCCCAATGAATATACTGAGATTGCTGCCCTGCATTTCAGTTTGAAATCAGACTTTTAAGCATTCAGCTGATGGTGTTATTATTGAGACCACAACTGAATAGAAATCTTACGCAAATTTTTATAAACAGAATTCTAGACTCAAATTCACTCACATTCAGCGACACAGTCCTCTAACTTTATAGTCAGTAAAAACATTGACTATCATCTCATGGAAACTGAGTATGGGACTAATTTTTATTGTTAGTTATTATTGGTAAGTTAGCCGGCATAAACGGGAGAGGAGCCAGAATTCGTGTTTGTTCATTTTATTAACATCTTTTATTGTCTACTCTCATGATTTAGAGATATCATATCACAAGGTGCACCTGGTTTCATGAATAAGAGGTAAGGAAGGAATAAATAAAGTATTATTTCTCTTTACACAGGTCATCTTTACCTTCAGGCATCCTTTCGGTGCCTGATTTTCCTGCCAAGGTCATTTCTCTCTAACCTTCTTTAAAGGGTACTGTAATAGCAGGCACTGTTTTACCTACTGTCCAATTAGAAACAAAATATTTAAGGAACTGCTCAGTTTAGGATCATTCATTTAAGTTGTTCAAATAAAGAATTGCCTAAACAAATAAATAGATTGTGTTTCATTGCATGTTTATGTCTTACTTCCTTGTAAACAAATCTGCTTTGACAGAGAGAAGTCAGGAGCCTATTTTTAATACATCTGAGCAATTGATTCCCTGTGGTAGCTTAGAGGTAACATTTCTGCATTTCTCCTTTGAGCAGGAAGGCTGCATCTAAATAGTGAGAATTGTGAGTGCTTCCCCATTTGGGTATGGACACATATGCAGGCGATGTCCTGGCTGCACTTCAGGCTGATACTCAATTATATCCTTTCCTTCCTTTTCTCTTAAGATTTTTTCATAAAAGAAAGGTATTTTCTTTGTCTTTATGAAGGGAATTACTTTCATAATGGCTTCTGAGAGAAGGCACTAATCATCTATAGCAAAGGATTAAATGTCTGTACTGGAAAACAGGGTGCTTACAATTATGTGATATAGTTTATGATATATGTGTGCAGCATACATGATATTTTATTCCATTGTGGTCATCATTTTTGTTAAATATTTTGAAATATTGTTAAAATTAAGTTGATTGTTTCATACTTTTCAGTCTAATTTTCCATCATATAAGAATGATGCTAGTTTTTCCCAGCTAGTATTCTATATAGGACAAAGATTAGATCCTCAGGATCTTCTAAAACCAACAGAATGCTGTTGTTTACCCTCACTGCAGACCTATGCTATTGGTTTTTTGGATAGAAGAGAGAGACACAGAATGTTTAAGTATAAAAGAGGTCTAAAAAACCCACCACAGTTGCTTTCACTTGGAAGCTTTTATAGGTATCTAAATGTCATGTACTTGCATGAAATTAAATACAAAACATGTAGAAAAAGCTATTTATGGTAAAGGATTTGAAAACATTATAAGCAATTACAGGAACAAACAAATATAAAATGTGCATACCTGTGTAAACAGCTATTTTTCACTTGTAAATAGCTATTGAAATAATGTAAATAAAAGTAGAAGTGATATTTCACCCATAATTTTGGCTCACCTGTTTTGTAAAAACAAACATTTCAGCTGGACAGAAATACCATGATTCATTGTTACTGTGTGCCCAGACTTGTAAACTTTTGCTTGTCAGAACTTAATTAAAGAACTGCCCTCTCCTCTCCTCTCCTCTCCTCTCCTCTCCTCTCCTCTCCTCTCCTCTCCTCTCCTCTCCTCTCCTCTCCTCTCCTCTTCTTTCTCACTGGAGGTGGAAAATATGATACTTTAGTTCGTGGAAAATCTTGACAATTTCAAAATTGTTTTAATCTATAAGCAAACCAAAAAACCAATCACTTCTCAGCTTCCTACAGAATTAGAAAAATGATTCAGAACATTTAAGGGCTTCATTCAGATAACATCAAGATATTATAATGTAAAATATAACTGTAATATAATAGAATGCTACTTTGCATATTTTATATAGCTAAGCAAAGTGAATCRACACAGAGCAAAACTGTTTTTAATCGTATTTGAAACAATATGGTCTGACATCTAAAAATAATGGAAATTTGAAATGATTCAAACTAATTAACATGTTTTTCCCCATCAGATTATTTTAAATGACGTATTACTCTCCCCATTGATTTCATTCCAGTTAAACTGCCTTTTAAATGGAAATTTTGACTAATGCTCTCTTTTAAACCAGATTCCGTATTGTAGTAGAGTGAATTGCTGTGAAAATCACATGACAAATATTCACTTTTTTTTTTTTGACAATCCTTTGTCATTGGCCATATGTAAATAGGAATTTAAGTCTCTGTAGACCTATTGCCATGTACTAAGACTCCATGCTTCTGCTCAGGAATTTTCTAAATAGAAATATGTACGGTTTAGCTTGATAGTAATGTGCAAGAAACAAGAAGTTTTCAGAGACCCTGGGGCTCACTGTGCATACATGCAACTGGACAGCACACATGCAGTATGTCCTTTGCAGCAAAGCTGCTTGTACACAACCTGTGTACAATTAATATAATGTTTCCTGAAAATCTTGACAATACCATAGGGTTATATAGTATGCATGCACCTATTTTCTGTCATAAATCCCAGCATCATCATAGCTCACACAGGCTGTATCCATGTCTAGCATTTCCAAATGTATGGCAGCCTGCTTGGAGGCACCATTAGAAATCAGTGAAGTCTTTGCAAAGGACCCTACGACCATTTCACATGGTCCGGTATATCTGAGACATTCACAAGAGCTGTCAGATATGGCATAGGACCCATAGGAGATCTTCATCCAACTGGAGCAGCAACTAGAAGCCATATGGGCAGTGTCTAAAATGGCACTAGACATACACAGTTAAAGATAGGAAACATTTCCCTCAAGAACACAGTCTAATACAGTTAGGTTTCAAAATCTGTTTAGACAAAATTTCTAGGAAGAAAAGAGATGGTGTCTGGGGAAAAGAGGACATACGATTCTAAAGGATAAGGTTTTAGGTACTCTAGGAATTATATGAGTTGTTCTTGCTGTGTTTTTCTCTCCAAATGACAGAAATCTCAGCAAGAATAGCAGGTCTTACAGTTTGCAAAGATGTAAGATGGCACAAACTCCCCACTTCGGGGACTCTCAGGAGACTTCCAACCTTTTGAGTTATAAGTTCCAGAACAATCAGATACTTTCAACATCATCTAAACACAAATCTGGTTTGGTCTTGRCTTCAGATTTGGCTTAAAATTAATTGAGACTTGGATCCAAAAGCCAAGTCCTTGTACCTTGTGAAGCCTCTGCTTCTATCCATTATGGCTTATTGTATTCTAAGCTAAACACATACAGAATTATCTTGTTTGTTGTCTCCATAATATGATGTTTCAAACTCTTAATGCATTCTGGGTCCTCTAAATTTGTGCTATTGTTTCCAATGATGCAAGTACCTTGGACAGCTATTGGAATAGAACATTTAAGACATTACACAAAGTCTGCTGCCRGTAAGCATCTGAGCAGCTTGACATTAGAATGGCTTATCAATAAAGTCTCTAAACTCTCAGAGCAATTTGTTATTGGTAAAGTTCAGTACTGAATTGAGACAGTAATAGACAATGCCTGTGATATGAGAGTAACTGAGAAAAATCTTATAGTGCTTGTCACTTTTTACAGTGTTGAGGTTCTATGCTCACACCATTATTTTGAGTTAATACCTTCACCAGCTGCTAAAACTCAATAGTGTGAAGGTGCCATCGCAAACTGCTAGAAAACACCAATGTACATTATTATGTGTTTGGTTCACACATTGAACATTTTTAGCCAGGGATATCAAAAAACTAAGTAGCTAAAGATTCTACAGAGCTTGGCAGTTTCATGGGTAGAAAGAATGCTGTAGAAGTCCAAAATTCAAAACAATTTCTCTAAAGATTGCCAAAAGAGAAAGTTTTAAAGTGTTATTACTTGCTAAACTTGTGCTTTGCTGTAAGAACCATGATGAGACCTTGTCAGCTGTCAAAGCGGCTTCAAGGTGTTGGAGCCTTTGTGCTCCCAGATTAAGTATACTATACTAAGTGTCATATGTAGAAGCCTGGAAAGTGGAGATTATAAATCTACAAGAGAGAGGTTTGTCATTTTGTTTGTCAGAGCTTTGAATCCAAATTCGTTCCTGATGTGAATGACTGTATCAGCATAAATTAGGTTTCTGAAATTTGGCAAGTAAAACTTTTCCAAAATTAGATTGTTTTTTATTATGCAGGTTGGCTGCCATTGAAGCAGTAGGTGTCATCTTGCCTCCTCATTTTAAAATGTTGAAGCAGTCAAGTGCATAGGAGGAAGTACTGCTATGTGGCAATTTCTTGGCCCAGTTCTGTGAGTATTCAGTGTCTAGATTGCTAGTAGGTTTGATGATAGGCAGGTGTATTGAGTATATCTTTTACTTATTATGGGAAGTCTACCTGCAGGAATTTGTAGAAAGTGTCTTTTTTTTTGCAAAGTTGGAGTGGTTCCAGTAAACTCCTGCTAAAAAAATGGGTAGTACTTGGCATTTCTGCCTAGTTTCCTGGCAGCTCCCTAAGAACAGTGTTGGAGGCTCCACAGCAAGTTATCCAGCAGCTGAAGAAACATTAATGACTTGGATTTTAAGTAAGTGTTTTAGAACTTGCAGATACTCAGCTGCAAAACTGCCACCCATGTAGTAACCATGGAAGCTCTAAGCTTGGAGTTTCTGGGTTCAGCATATTTGGAATTTGTAGAGGTCTTCGGGCTTCCAGGCTCCCCAGTCTATGGCAGAGGATTCCCAGACTACCTGTAACTCCATAGGAACAGCTTCTTAGATGAATGATCTGTCTTATTCAAGAAAAGCACAAAAAAAAATTGCTTTTTTTTTCAATTCATTTCTGCCCAAGATTACCTTTCAACAGAAAATTTCAAGAATTATAAGTTTTGTTCTAGTAAATAACTGGAGAACTGAGCTGCAAAAAGTTGACTGTTACTGGTAACTGAGCTATAATATTGCAACACAAACATTTCAGCAGTCTCTGTAGCTTGCTTTAGGCTGTTCAAAGTTGTGAGGCATTTATCAGCAGGCAGCATAGTGGTGAACTGTAGTTCGTGAATCTGGAAAGTTACAGAAGAGGCTTTACTGAATACCTTTATATAATGCCAACACAGGCATCTCTGAAATACTCTAACTGACTGTAGTGTAAGTTGTCTCAGCTCACAGATTCTGCACATTTGCACCTAAGCATAACCTCTGAACTCATTTATTTCTCTGGGGTTGAAGGCAGGATGCCCAATGCAGTCTGCAGCTCTATTCCAGTCCCAGCTCTGCTGACTGCTTCTTGTGTGACCATGGACAGCTTGCTTAAAGCCAGGAAAGGCAAAGCATCTTTTATTTTACTGTGAGCATTCAATATCTCACAATAAGATAATTGAACTGCAGCAGTAGAAAATTTGAATGAAACAACCACAGACCCTTAGCAATTATTTCTGAGAACTTTTGGAGGTTGAGGAAGCTTCAGCAGCTAACAAACATGAAGCCTATCTTCAAAAAAAGTAAGAACAAGGCAGTCAGTTAAACTTTGTAGATGGGGATAAGTATCAGATAACGGACTGTTATCATGACTTTAGTAGACCATTGACATTGTCACATAATATTCTCATAATATTCTCATAAACAACCTAAGCTGAAACTACTGTAAAATGAGAGCAGAACTGCCCAGACAGCCATATCCAAAGAATGATTATCAGTCATTCATTGTCACACTAGGGGATTGTGCAAAGTAATGTTCTTCAATGGTTTGATGTAGTTCAGTATTTTCATGAATGACTTGGATGAAAGAATAGAGAGTATACTTTGCAGGTACAGCAGTCACCCTGAAAAACAGAATTGGACATCAAAACTACATTAACAAGCTAGGTAAATGGCGTAGAAAAAAATATGATGTAGCTGAATGTGAAAATCACAATGTTTCTACAACTTAAAAAATTGTTCCATATTTTGGTAGGAATAATCATTTGAATAAATTCAGGATGGAGGATGGAGCAAGATTCTGGATTGAATAAATGCTAGATGGGAAAAGGTGATGCAGAAAATGACCTTGTGTGTTCTAGTAGCTAAATGAGCATGAGTCAGCAGTGCTCTGCAGTTGTGAACAAGACAGATATTATAGTGAGATATATAGAAAAAAAAGTATTGTGTGTTAGACACAAAAAGCTATTCTTTCTGCTCAGTGCTGGGGAGGCCTTTATCTAGTTATCAAGTCCAGTTTGGAGCACTCTACTTCATGAAAGACTTCCCTTTGGAGAAAATACAGAAGGAAACAATAGCAATGATAAAACGTCTTGAAAACAAAATATAATGGGAAGGCTGAAAGAATCTGGATCATTCATTAAAAGAAGAGAAATCATGGTTACAGTCTTTAAATATGTGAAAGGTTGTATCTAAGAAGGAAGGGGATAAACTCTACAATATGTAAAACAGGATAACAGTTCTAAGTCAAGCAAGCACATTAGACATCTAGAAAATCTTTCTAATGGTATGGATACGGAAATGCTGTAACAGGTTTCTGAGAAATTCCCATCACTGACATATTACTCCCCCCAGGTAGGACATATGTCTGTCAACAATGGTAGGTTTGTGATCCTGCTTTTTGGAGTGGTCATGGATTGGATGACCACTTTGGATCCTTCTGCCTTATTTTCTCTGACTTCTGTGAATTCTCACTGATACCTATTGGAGATAGTGAAGTTCCACAGTGTAACTGAGCAACACATGGATGAATCTTTCTGGGGAAGGTTTTTTCCTCAAGTAAAGCTAAAACAAATTGAAACTATGGGGAGGCTAACACATAAGAGCTTAAAAAATCTCAGCAGCCATCCCAGGCTTGCCTCTATCACTGGAGTTTTGGAGTCTGTGCAAAATAATGTCAGGTAGAAAGTGGTAGAAAAGTTTAATACATTTCCTCCTGGCAGCAGAGCAATCTTTAAGTGTGTAATATTTAGAGTTCCTTCTCTGTTGATGTCACAGTCACAGCTTCCAAATGATCATACCCATGAAAATGACTCAAAACCTCGACCAGATTTTGTGCCTCAATTCAGGCAGGTTCTGCAGCTAAGAGCTGGAGAACTCAGTCTGTAGCCTTTGCTGGTGCCACTGGGGCTCAGCTGCAGAGCCATGCAGTAAGTGAGCAAACATCTCTCTGGGGCTAGGATCTGCTAGGACTCTTATCGGTATGACATGGCACCTCGGTTTTCTGTAGTTGGCAGAGTGTGGGAATCTCCATGAAACATACACCATGGTTATACAAAGAAATCAGCAAATCTAAGAATTTCGAAGCTTCATTAGTAAAAATATAGCTATTAAGTGTTCATCTACATCACCATTCAGTGACCCCATGTTCTTTCTCAACAATCATAACAATCCCTTGTTAGCTGATAATGCTCAAGTCAAAAGGAATGAGAAAAATTTGCTAAGGTAATGAACATGCTAGATGGATGTAAGAGTCTCCAGGGCTCTAAAGCTTGATCAAAGTCATGGTCTACTTTGCTATGCATGAGTTTTTAATGAAATTGCCCTCTCTTTATGGTGGAATCCAAAACATCACAAATAATGCTGTTTTTCATAGTGCTTTAAGAAAGACGGATTCACTTAAGAAAAACTTCCAGAATTTTTTAAATTTTAGAGATTATCAAATCAGAGTTCAGAATTTAGAAATATTAGAATTTAGAATATTTAGAATACTTAGAATTTAGAAATTCAATATTTTAGAAAGTTTTTGTGTGATCAGCTTCTGACATCATAAAAGATGTCTCATTTTCAGAGTACATTAGCTCTGCACTTTCTGTAGTTCCCGTGAAACCTAACATGACAGCATAGTCAATCATGGGCATACATTTTAGTAGGAGGGAGAACTATAGTGACTTCGTGGCTGTAGAGCTTTTAATCTTGCAGTCAAGTGCCCATGCAAGAGAATAAAACCTTACTTTGTGTGCAGGGCTAACTCAGCACAATGGATATTATGACATACATCAAGCATGTTTGTGGATTCACTCATGACAGATGGAGTAGATCAAAGCAGATGTGACATGCCCAGATGCTGTAGAGCTTTTCAAAAGGTGACACTAAAACTTATGAGGTTGCAGCACCTGGAATAAGCTGGACAGCTTGCTTTGAGAGAAATGCAAACTATGTAAAAGCAACAATAGCAAATACTTGAAGACAAAAAATACAGTTTACTCTTGATGTTACCCTACTGGCTTCAAGGTTCAATCCTGTGTGTTCTGATGCAGAGGAAAGGATGGTAATAAACAGATCCTAGGAAGCTTTACTGAAGTAGGGACCCCTCTGCTGATTGTTTACTCTTTCCTTGCAAAGGGTCCTTTTGGGACCGACAGCAAGTTTTTGTGGTAATAAAATGATCAGTTTCTCTCTTTGGATTCTCAGTTGACTATTGTAAAATTTTATGTGTGACAGACTGTTCAAAGGCTTGTGCTTGATTACTGAAACACAAGGAGTCCAGGAAGTAAGAGGATTATTATCAGAAATATTACACTATGCTTATCTTTAGGTTTTTTTCTTGGATGCGTTACACATACTTTTATACATGATACATTTAGTAAGTTTATTTCGAAGTTTTTTGCCATTGTGTTCAGATGAATATGTGAAAAGTTTTAGTTTAATTATATAATAATTATATAATAAATTATTTAAAGTATTATGAAAAATAATTGAAAAGAAGGTGAAAAGTAGATAAACAACAGAAATAAAAGCATGGAAAAATATACACTCTGTTAACCTACCAGCAAACTCTGGTTCATGTAGGTTCCATATCTACTAGCTGGAGAAAACAACAARGCAAACAGAATAAGGGCACTCTCTTAAGCTACCACCCCTCTTCCAGTGTCATTAAGATATCAAGTACTCATCTCATGGAAAAATTGAGATTTCTGCATTTTATTTATATTGTAGGTTATTTGCAGGAGGTTGTATGTCTTTTTCTGTTTGTATATTTCTTAATACAGTGAGGCAGCCATCCAGTTTCAGATCTCTTGATAATATTTGGACTCAAAGAACTCAGAGAATGTATATATAAAGAATACATAAGTAGCTGAATGCCTATAGAGATTCTATACCCTATAAAAAGGGTAGATTTCCCTTTCCAGTTCTCACTGTTATCTTCCAGCATAGTTTCCATCTATGATTTATTTAAACTTCGCAATAGACTACCGTTTGATAGTATCAGTATTTCACTATTCTTTTCCATCATTAGATCTTTTCTTCTAGCTAATCCTCCTGAAATGAACTGAAACCAGGACATTCCTATGCTATGTATGCATGCAATGTATAGATTTTTCACTATTTTCTCAAAGTACAATTATTTATTCTGGTGGGTTCAGATGCTTTAGGCTGACAATACTTGTGTACCTTGCAGATCTTGTTACTTGGTCAAGAAAGCTTTTCTGAATATTGTAAAAAGTATTTATCATGTCTTTAAGCTTTATTGTTGGTATGTCATGTCTTTAGCGCTGTTAAATGCATTGATTGCCTTTGGATGAAATATAGACAAATATTTTTGCTTTAAGAGCCAAGTTTGAAAGCATCAGAAAATGTGATGTAAATATTTCTAAATTTGTAACAAAAAAAAAGTTTATATTTTTGCTGAATTGTCATATGACTTTAAATCCTTATTCAACATCGGCTAAGACGTTTACTAAAAGTCAGCTATAATTTCCAAAAGAAAAAAGGTTTCCAAAGGTTGTCAGGAACATTTATATTTATAAAGTGAGATGTGCAAAGACCAAAGTTTTCTACAGAGTGAGAATTAAATCCATACATTCCAAACTTTTTGTGTGATTGCATTGACATTCTGTTTCACATTACAAAAAGGATTAAGAATATTTGTTTTCGAAAATTGTCTCTGAGGATTTTATTTCTGTGAAAGCAAAGGTACTGTTGGGGTTGAATCAGCACCCTATACTGGTTGAAGAGTAGAAGTAATATTACATGAGTCATTCAAGATGAATTACCATGGTTTTAGATAGGAACCCTCAGTTGTTATTGTTAAGAAACTATACTTGCATCCATCACACTTTGAAAGTAGTTGCTTACTTTATGTAGCTATTAATGYTAATTACATTGCTGGAACTAACATGACGGGCTATTTGTTATCCTTGAAGGTATGAAGTAGAAAGGTCAGTACATCAGGTGGTAGCATTTTCTGATGTGCTTGACAAAGGCAACAATTCCTGATTTGTCTTCATAATTCTGCATCTGACTTAGATAGTATTCTATTCTTAGCATTTTGGCCTGACCTTTGGTGGATGAAGCCTGTTAAGTGTCAGACAGTAAACAGTAAATAGACCATTTTTATAGAAATCATACATTATGCAACTTCTTTATTATGTTTGATTGTGAGTAAACTTTGTTTTGTTTTCACTTTTAAAGACACAGTAAGTTTATAGCTCTCAAGTGCTGTACATAAAGACCCAGAATCTATGGTCCTGTCCCTTAAATTGAAAGCAAAATTTCATAAAATTATCAGATAAGTTACAGGATTTTCCCATTTTCAGCAAGGTTTTTATATAGAAACATGCTTACAATTTGAGGATTTATGATGACTTATCTATTTTTCACAAACTTAGTAAGTTCTGTGGAATGAAATACTTATTCTACTCCTTCCTCATCAAGACTAACTTGTTAAATGTATATGTTTGCATATATGCATTACAGCCAGTTACAGTGTGCCTTAGCAGGACTGATGTGGAGACTGATGTTTCAGAACATATGGAAGTTTTATTGCCTTGAACATCAGAGACTGAGCGCTATATGCGTACCTTTGTTTACAATGAACAGATGGCACTTCTGGATGCAAAGTTCTCATGCAAATGTGTCAGACATAGGAGAGAGATTTAAGAACATAATATTAGTAATGCCAGTGTGAATAACTGGACGAGACTTGGAAGCAGGGACAGGTGACCCTGGAGGAATACAGAGACAGTGTCCAGGAATGTAGGGATGAGGTTAGGAGAGCTAAAGCCCACCTGGAGCTGAAACTGGTAAGGAACACGAAGGGCAACAAGAAGAACTTCTACAAGTACAACAGCAGCAGAAGGAAGGCTAGGGGAAATGTGGACCCACTGCTAAATGGGGCAGGGGTCCTGGTGGCAAAGGACACAGAAAARGCTGAGGTATTCAATGCCTTCTTTGCCTCACTTTTTCCTGGTGCAGGCTGGAGAAGTGGGCAGACAGGAGCTTCATGAAGTTCATCAAAAGAAAGTGCCAAGTCCTGCACCTAGGGAGGAATAACCCCTCGCATCAGGACTGGCTGGGGGCCCGGCTGCTAGAGAGCAGCTTTGCAGAGATGGACCAGGGAGATCCTGAAGGATAACAGGTTGGATGTGAGCCAGCAATGTGCCCTTATGGCAAAGAAGGACAACTGCATCCTGGGCTGCATTAGGAAGAGCGTTGCCAGCAGGTTGAGGGAGGGGATCCTCCCCCTCTACTCAGCCCTGCTGAGGCCGGAGTGCTGGGTCCAGGTCTGAGCTCTGCAGTACAAGATACATATGGAGCTACTGGAACGAGTCCAATGAAGGGCCACAAAGATGATTAAGGGACTGGAGCAACTCTTATATGAGGAGAGGCTGAGAGAGCTGGGAGTGTTCAGCCTGGAGAAGAGAAGGCTCAGGGGAAAGCTTATCAGTGTGTAAAAATATCTGACTGGAGGGTGTACAGAGGATGGGGCCAGATTATTCTCAGTGATGCCCAGTGAGAGGATGAGAGGCAACAGGCACAAACTGAAACACAAGAAGTTCCACTTGAAGATAAAAAAAGCACATCTTCACTGTGAGGGTAACTGAACACTAGAACAGGTTGCCCAAATAGTTTGTGGAGTCTCCATCCTTGAAGATATTCAAAACTTGACTGAATACAATCCTGGGCAACCCACTCTAGGTGACCCTGCTTGAACAGGGAGGGTGGACTAGATGGTCTCCAGATGTTCCTTCCAACCCCAAATATTCTGTGATTCTGTAACATCAGTGACTATACAATGTAATGTTAGGAAATAATCTGTGTATGAATAAACTAGGGTCGCCCATAAAAGCGAGTGTCATCTCAGTTAACTGATTTTTCCTGTTCTCTAAGTATCAGAGAGAATCAAATTCTTCTTAAGGAGATTAAAGGCCATTTGGGACATAAACATGGCTCTGAAGCACGGATGCATGCTTCCTGGCAACCAATGCTATTATCAAGATTATAAAGCCCTCTGATGATACAGCTATATTACTCTGGGCTGTAGATCATCTGAGACATGATGCAAAAGAGTGTGGGACTGAAGAACAAGTTTCCACAATTATGCTAWTTGATTTACAGAAATATATGTGTTTTTCATAGTGATTCAATAGATATGTGTATATTTATACATATTCATATAAAATATTCATCTACAAATGCTTCTCCATTAAAAAAGCTTGGATGAAAAATGCAGTTTTGACCTTTTTTAAGCTTGCTAACCAGCCAACCTAGGGTATTTCAGCTGGAAAAAACATTAAATCTGAGACAAAGTAGGTAACCTAGCACAGACTGCTTGCTGCAGCAAATGTCATATTATTACTGCAGTAACAATCAGGTACAATCATTGTATTAAAGTCTGAAACAGTGTGTTCAGTCTTGCAGTTGTACAGAGTCTCTTCTGCCTGAAAAGTAATTGTTTATGGCATTGGTTATTGGTTTTGGTAAGCATATATAAAGCATTTTAAATTCCCTGATGATCTCATAGCAGCTTATTCCATTGTATAGTAAGCATAATTCTATGCTTCTTAGCACCCTTCTGTACTGTCCAGCTGACTTATGTCTGAGAGCATAAAGTGCATGCTGGGAAAATGTCCATGTCATGAAAGATCCTGAACTTCTATCATACTTTACAGCATTATAACTCTAAATATTACCCTTGATATACCAAGTCTTTGCAGCCAAAAAAAAAAAAAGAAAGAAAATTAAATGCGAAACAGGACTCACCCTAACTGTGCAGGCACTTCAAGTGCCCCTGAAACGTGGCTCAAGCTAAGAAGCACTGAGGCAATACTTCACATTAACTAACTGAAACCAAACCAAACCACTGAACCAGGTGGCCTTTGAAATGTTCGTACCAAAATCAAAACCAACCCATTGGTGCCATCTACCACATATAGTGAGGATGAACTGTGAAAATGCTTTGTAAGAGGTTCACATGTTGTGTGTCCAACTAAAAAATAAAAGTTCCAGAAGCCAAGGATTTGTAGTGCAAAGCTAAGGGATTTGCAATGGTCTGATGTACCACAAAGTGGGGTTAGTGTGCAGTGTCTGTTAATGTTGAACATGGCAAAGTGTTTCATCAAGAATTCTGTGAAAACCATTGAAGAAGGGATTACACATCCATCTGCTACTGCTTTTTTTAGATATTAATTTGTCATGCATCATTTCCTATTATCTCATGTCATGACACGTTCCATTAAATTATTTTAGGATACAGTCTGTGATTGCAGCTGGCACTGTATGTCACATTATATCACATCAGGTGGCAACATAAGGTAACTGCTTTGTTTAAGCTTTTAATTTTTTCGGTAAATTGAACAGTTAGGACCATCCAGATAAATGAAGTGAAGGGGGGAAGGAAATGAACAAATCGTCATTTGTCTGACAAAAGGATAGTAAACTCAGCAGCCATTGAGGGGTGGATGCTGCCTAGTGCATCTTTGCCACATCCCAGCCCTCTCTCTATGTCCTTGTGGGGCACTTCCTTTTCCCTAAGTATGACTGTAATTCCCCTCTATCCCAGGCTACTCTCAAGTCCTCTCTTCCCCTGGGGAAATTAAGCTCCCATTTTGGAGACGAAAAGCCAAGTTGTGTTTTGGACTTTGGAGACAGAAAATCTAACATGGTCCCCTCCTCTCCCCCGCTGCTGGGCATCACAACTCAGTGATCCTTGGTGCTCAGTGTTTCTTGGTGCCCATGTCTGGGAGCTTGTTCATGCTCAGAAGCCTGTGGTGTAAAGAGATAGGCAGCCATCCCTCACCTGAATTCCTCAATGGTATAGGCTTAATCAGACAGCTCTGCTTAACAACCTCCATAGAAGTTTATTAAATTTAATTGGACTTCCAATCAGGTTGGCTTCACCTGGTGGAGCCAAGAACCTTTTCTACCCCCTCCTTATGTCGGGTCACTGTCCGCTGGCTACAGCATTTGCCCTGGAAACAGGCTGTCTCCCACTTGCAGAGTGACTCCCCACCTCTGGAGGGGGGAAAACCTTGACAGACATCCTCCACGTGGAAGTATTGGCAACTCCCTCTCCTGAACTGGAACCAGCAATGCAAGGGGAGCACAGCCAGTATGTGTCAAGTAAGAAAAGCCTGGGTTCCAGTATCTTGGTTAGGGAACTGCAAAGAGGTGAACTTGGGCTTATGGTCCCTGACACCATGGTATTATCCCTGATTTTGTCTTGAGATACACTAATGACTAACATAGAGACAATCTAGGAAGTAGATTTGGGATCCCACTTCTGCCCCTTCACAGGTAGGACTCACTTTTGTCTGAACACTTTGTTCTCCCTGACTTTTGCATTCTTAACTGTACAGCTGCCTTGTTTCGGTGGCTGTGTGAGCAAACACTTTTTCCCTCTTCACTTTCCCTCCTGAGAAGGAGAGATTGAGAGACTGGCCATCAAGACACTTCTCAGGGATAATTGTTTAGGCCTTAACACCCTAACATAGCTTAAAAACCTGATCTTTCCCTACCTGGCCAAATGCCTTAGGCTCTATCCTGTCATGCAGGAGAACTCCACCCTCTTTATACAAAAGAGCCACAAAGATATTAAGCAGCTTTAACCTTGGGGAGCTGCAGGAACCTTGCATTTCTTATTGTATTTCTGAACCCTCAGTGGAGAGAGGCAGATTCTCACTCAGGTGGTGTGAGTTACCTTCTCTAAATCTTCAGAGGCACATCTATCTCTCCCTTGAATTTATAGGGAGCTAATGACTTTTCTTTTTTTAAATCATCTCTTCCCTGCTCTAGGTGCCTAATTTAAGCACAGTGGATATATATGAGGAGGCTGGATAGAGATTGGTAGTGAAACAGAGGCTTGAAGTGAAGTATTTCCTTGTTCCAGGTCACACATCAGCTGGGTAGGAAATAGACTATTGTTTTCTGTCTGTCTTCCGAGCGTCTTCTGCAGTGTTCAGTAATGTGTGTTGGTCAGGACAGGAACTTCTTGCCCGTATAGCAGGCAACCTGCATGTTTCTCAGTTGCTCACACAGAAGAAGTGATGTTCAGATCAAACAAGTAACAACTAAGATGCCAGTGCTAGTTGAGAGTGAAAACTAGAGTACCTCTGCAATCCCTCTCCTGCTTTTCTGCCATTGAAAAAGAGGTCTGATCTTTTTTTCAGACTGCAGAAAGCCTTTGGGAAGGCTCCGACTCTTTATGTTTACTCAGGACCAAAAAGCAATCTGGGCAATGATGCACTAGGACTTGTGTCTCTGCTTCTTGACTGTTAATGATAAACTCAATGGTGCAGCCTCCTGCCTCTTTCCCCTTCTGTAGCCCTGGTATGTCAAAACTGGCTGAAGCAAGAACCGTCAGACTGTTGTCCTGACAGATGATTTTCAGTTCATGCAAAACAGCTGAAAGGGATACAGCCTCTAAGCAAGTGGTCTGCTTTATTAACTCTCTGATGAAACATGCTCTGGGTTTCAGCAGCTGCTAAATGCTTCTAGGAAGATTCTTCAGCTCATGCACTTTTCAGTGTGTGTGTCTGTGTAGGTCTTTGGAGATCACGCATAAGGTATGTCCCTGACTTTATCATCCACTCTGTATGTGAGATATTTTGCTTGCAGATGATGACATGGATCTGCCAATGGCTCCCTAGATATAAGCTAGAGACCTTTTGGGTCTAAGCTGTTAGTAATCACAGCTCTCAACTGTGGCTGCAACTACATGTAGGTTGGAAATTAGAGGAGATTCTAATCTCAGAATCAATGAGGTCCTGTAACAGCCCTTCAATAAGAATGATGGGAGCAAGCTAATTACTTTTTAGATGGACCAGAACAGGAAAAGGATTAGACACTACGAGTGCCTGTGAGGGCTGAGGAACTGGCTACCTTGACCCATGTCACCCATGTCACTCAGTTCCCATTTTTCAAACTGTTAGTGCCTTATGAGCTCTCAGTGCAAAGTTAAATTAGGACTTTTCTTGGATGTGAACCTTCTTCCATCTTTAGCTCTCACCTAAATGTGCTGATGCTTCATATCTAGATTAATTTGCCTGGTTAGGCTCAGATGCCACCTTCATTCATATTGGTTAAGTCACTCTCGAGAGCTAATGGTCCACTAATGTCATCCTACAATTTCCTCTGTGATCSTGGAAAGACAAATAAATTCCCACACCATCCTCAGTGGAAAGATCACAGAGTAGCTCAGCATAATGTAGCATTAAGAACCACAGGAGATGTCCGCAGATCTAAAAAGATATATGAATAAGCAGAGTACTAGTGAAGGTTCATTAAATTGATTGTGACTCTGTAGTGTGATTAAAATCACTTGGACAAGGCTAATCYATCTGTGCTGATGCAGGATAACTATTCCTGTGAGTTAATGGTGTGTTAAAGAACATCCAGCATTTAAGTCTTCTAAGAACATAAGAACGTTTTGTTCTGACAAAAGGGCTTTTTAGTTCAGTATGCTGTCTTCGACAGCACCCAGTAGTAGTAATTTAGGACAAGGATGAAGAGGGACCCTGGACTTGCTCCAGGGGTAAACTGCTATTTGTATCATAGGAAGTGTGGACATTTCCAGTGAGGAAACATCTCTGGCGAACCAAAGAGAAAAAGAGAAGATATGAGTTCCAGCAGTGAAATTGAGGCTCTATTCAAGTTAATAGAAAATGTGGATTTCAGTGGGGCTGGGATTTCAAAACAAATTTTCACCCTTTGAATTTTTCACAACAGACATGTCTGTTTCTATTAAATCTCTCAGAATAACAAATTACTTATTTTTATCCCTCTAGGGTCTGCTCTCCAATTAAGAAAATCATATGATGCCAGGCTCAGGTTGTCTGTGTATACAAAGAGCCTGCTTTATTGCAATACTTAGACAGCAAGTGCCATTCAGCTAGCTGATGAACTGATGCTGTATCTCTGAGACAAATGCCAGAATATAATTTTATGTGGATGTATGTAAGCCTGAAGACAGYGAGGGTTCAATGGTGCCTGCTTGTATACAAATGCCCAGGGAGTAGGCACTGGGCACTATGTGAAGCCCAGCTCCCAGGAAGAACTAGGACTACAGAAGCCAGGGTCTTCAGCAAGCATGGACTGTTCTAGTGAGAACCAGAGGGGCTGGTGAGTCTGTGAGAAAATGTCACCATCTGCTGCAGTGACTACTACATAAACAAGAAGGAGCAGCCATGCTGGAACCTACCATTCTGCACTTCCCTTGTTTCAAGTATTTTTTACTAGGGATGGCAGGTCCCCGAACTCCTTGCAGGTGTTTCGAGGTGCAGCTCAGACAAAACTGAAAACCAGGCATTCCTATGCTTTGTTTTACTGTTCACTTTTCCATGGCAGCCTTGCTGAACTTGACTGCTGAGAGTCAGTTTGCCTGGGAAAGGCTTGTACTGTTTTCAGGATCCAGACTATGAGGAGTTTCCAATAAACTTTCTAGCAAAGGTTGAAGTGGTTTATTTAATAAAAGCAACATTATATTTAACAGCATCGTGAACTGTTCACTAGCTTTCCATCTCATCACTCTGCTTGGATCAACGTTTTAATGAATCTGGTGGCTTTGATTCCTTCTGAAATAGGTGCTTGTTTACACCACCAAACTCTAGCCTTAGATCAGCGCCATGCTTT
Source organism: Apteryx rowi (assembly GCF_003343035.1). Taxonomy (NCBI): domain Eukaryota; kingdom Metazoa; phylum Chordata; class Aves; order Apterygiformes; family Apterygidae; genus Apteryx; species Apteryx rowi. Next base: position 1,422,792 of record NW_020448263.1, read on the forward strand.
TGGCCTGATTCTGCAGTGACTGACACATGTATTTAAGATTAATTATGCATCAGTCTCTGCATATCAAAATCCTTTACAGCAGGGCAGTGACAGGCTGCATACACAGTGCAATGAACAGTTTTTTTATTATATTTTCACATGATAAGTAGGCTATCCAGTTCTACCAAGCTGTAGCTTTTGCAGATAGTAAAAGCATGTTACTGGTAAAGATGAAAAATGAATGAGCACATCTAACAGATGATGTATCTAATTCAGCTGACAAATGAAAGGACTCTACAGCTCTGCAGCACAACACGCACTGAAGGAAAGAACGAAAAATGTGTGTTCAGTAATTCATATTAGCATGCCCAATACCTGTAAGATCAATATTGCAGAAGACTGAAATATGAACAAAGTCAGTTTCTTTTTTGTACCGTTGAATACCAACTTAGCTGTTTACCATCTGAATGTGAAAACAAAATTAGCTGCTCTTGTAAAAAGGAGAGATTGAAGCAGAGATACTAGTTTTTTTGCTATTTCCCTAGTTAGATTAAGGATATTTAGGTATATCAAAGGAGAAGGCAGTTATTTTATCTAGATGTAAAAAAGGTCTTTGGAGCTATTCTTTTTCTTTGGGCATATCAGAACTATCGGTGATTAATGAGGGTCAGACTTTCAGGCAAAGTCTTTAATAATGTTACAAATCAGAGGGATCTTAAAGCAACTGCATGTTGAAAGAAAGAAGTAGAGAATGGCTTCATCACGCATTGTTACATAAGTGTTCTCGAATAAGGGAACCGGTAATGATCTTCCAGCATAAAGGCAGTTGCAGAGTTCTCATTATCATTTTTAGAGTTTTCAAGGTCTTCATATGCCTATAACTAGCATAAACAAGAAACAAGCTTGGGATACCTCATAAACTAGAATATATAGTGCAGCGATTTCCTGCTGGCATAGAATGAGAAATTAGATTTCTGGTATTTCTTAAATAGCAAAACAAAAGAAAAATCCATTTTGCAGAAATAAAAGATGAATGCCTTGAGTTGGAATAAAAGGCTTTTTTTTACCTTGTTTTGTCTTGCATGGTTTATATAAAGAAAAATTAATTGTTAATACAAATAATAGGCAACAGTGTAGTCTAAATACTCATTTGTATTTAAAAGTCGGACTCTGAAATGCAACTACTTCATGAACTCTGAGTCATTTTGAAACCAGTGAAAGGTTCTGAATAAAGAGGATCACATTAGCCTTACACATTTAGAATTAAAATCCTACACTTTGGAGCCCAATAGAGATGCTGAAGCACTTGAATGTCCAGGTTATCACCAAAAGTGATAGGCAAGTGAGCTGGAGTGTGAAAATTACAGGCATAGAAGAAATGCTGAATGAAAAAAAATGCCTGCACTTCTGAGGCCCAACCCTCAGGTTAAATGCATAGCAACTGCCTGAAGTCAAAGGAGTTGATTTCTATACTTTGTTGCATAAGGGCTTTTATATCCATTGGGTAAAACTTCTGAACAGTCTTGGGCCAAATTCAGCCCCTACAGACCAAATATACACGACTCACTGACTTCAGTGGGAATTTCATGCTTGTTCCCCAGGAAAGACTTAAAGTTACTCTTTAATATGCCTTCTGACATTTTAGAATCTCTTCTGTTCTGTAAGAGTAAGAGGATTCACACATCAGAGAGCACGCCCAGCCTCGGAGCGCCCCAGTGACCACTGCCTGCCAAGTTCATTCACTGGTCAGCAGGGAGCAATCCACCTTTATAGAGTAGGTAGATTTAAATTTCCAAAATAAAACCTTACACTTTCAGATGTGAGTAAAATGAAGAGACATTTATTATTGATGTCTTTTATTAAATATTTATGAAGAGTCATAACTTTGCTTGGTATTTTAAGTATAGTATTTAGAAATTTATTTCTTTTTCTCCTCTGTTGGAATAATAATATGGATGTACTTTCATGAGCTTTGGATTAGCTATCTCAGCTCCACATAGCATCAGTCATGTAGCATGATGTGTTATCTGGATATTGCAGAGGTTTCCAAATGGACTAGGTCAAGGCTTTTTAAAGATACAGTTACCCACATCTTTCTTTCCCAAACAAACATGATGATAATATTAAGTAATAAACAGCAATATAGTGCAGAGTTTCAAATTCTTGCAAACAGTCCCTTTTTCTCGCACTATCCATTAGTCTATAAAGTGCTTCATTGTCAAGGGRAGTTGGGGTCTCTCCAGGGTCATCAGCATGGCTGCAGTAATCCCATCAGTGCTGGATGTACTCAACGGCTGTCCTGCAGCTCAGCTGACTGAATTTGCTGCCTGTCTCAAACTTTCTTGGTCAAAGTGGTTGCCTGAGTAGAGTCCAAACTACCTGTGATAAGTGGTAATTTGAGAACAGTGTTCTTTCCTTTAGGAGAGGGCAGTCTTTTTGCCTGTAAAGCCTGCATTACAAATGAGAGTGCACATGACTGGAGAGGTACAATTTTGCAGGCTCCTATGTGTGCAGTAGGTGCCTGGCCTCCCATTACAGCCCATGGACATCTCATCGACACAGTCTGTGGAGTCTAGGGACTCCACAGTCTAGTCTCAGCTACTCTCGGTCTAGTCTAGTCTAGTCTCAGCTACTCAGATATAGGTGCCTACTGTAGGGTGAGCTCAATTACTCTTGAGGCTCTGGTTGTCTTGATTAGGCTTCCATGAACTGTAATGAGAGCTTAGATATCCAGTTCATATCCAGATACTATACACTGCAAGCCAAATCTCACACAATGTTTAATGTCCTTTTCAGGACTTCATTCAGTTTCCCACACATATGTGCCAGGTGCCATTTAAAATGTCCTAGGGGTTTCCACCTGACATCCAGCTGCATCTCCAGAAAGGTGCAAGACTCCTATAGGTCCTATGCCATATCTCCCAGCCCTTGGTTTACAGCAGTAGGTAACTGCATTTATTTATCTGAATCCTGCTCTTAGATTACGTGTTGATTATGTAGCTCTAGCAAAATATCTCCTTAAGATAGATTTTGTTCTTCAGTTACTCAAGACAGAATAAATATATACCTTATAGTTATATTTGGCAACCTTTCCATAATAAACACCTTACTACAAAAGCATATCTGATTTTTCACAGTTTTTCTTCAGGCTTATTTTTAATAATTAATTCACTTATTCTCTTTAAACCTGTTTCTGCCTTTTTTGTTTGGTGTTTTCCTTTGCTTTATCTTCAATGTGGCTATTTGTTTTGAAACCAATAACAGTAATGTATTTCTAAAATCAGTTATAAGCAATCTTTATTTTATTTTATTTTAATAACCATTTATCTTTGAAATATATTTGTTTTTTTTGCCACTGTTATTATAGCTGTTTACTTAGCATGATGTATTTTATTCCACTAATAACTGCTGTCTTACAAAATGAGTTAATTTTGCATAAAATGAGTGTATAATTACAGACTCCTTTCAAAAATAGTGAAAAATCTCTTCACTTTTTTAAAAAAATGTAATAAATGTTGTTGATTGCTTTCATTTTATGCATAAAATGAAATTGAGCTATAAGCATTTATTCTTTCAGAGCAGCAGAATGAACAGAAAGCTATTGCCATTATTCAGCGATATGGGGTAACATCACGATTCTTTTCAGTCCTGGTATAGAACTTTTGGAATCTTTTGAGGAAGGTACCATTAATTTTTATTAGTTTTGGGATAGGTTCTATTTATTTCTCAAGTACTTTTCATATGTACATGAAGATGAATTTCTGTTAAAGCTGAATTTTATCTAGTGTCTCATAATCTGAGAACTCAGATTATTGACTCAAAATCTGAGAACTATCCTCCTAGTTCTGATTTTCATACACCTGGTTATCTTGTCTATGTCTAGATGATCGCTTAAGTGACTGATACAGACTTTTCATTTCTGGTTACAAACCTTTGTCTGTATATATTGGACTATGTTTTGTTAACACGTAAAACAAACCGCTGCCCCCTTAAAGATCAGTTTTATGCGTTATGTGTTGATTCACTCATTTGAAAGCTCAAACTGAGGCTGCAGTTGTGCTATTCTTTTTTTTTTTTTCCTGGGACCCTCTCCCTGTGGAAGGTTCTGCTGCCTTACCTCAGAGTTTAGTACTGTTATCCTTTGGGCCTTTCACCTTGCCAGTGGTGGGCTGAAAACTGGCTAAATTACCAAGGAGGTCTTGAAGGGAGATCTTGTCTGCCCATTTTAGAAGTAGTGGGATGTTAGAAGACATTTGTGAGAACTCCACAGCTGACACACTTCTGGTCCATAGATGTGATGCTATTAACTTCAGTCACAAGAGGACTAGTTCCCAAATACAGGAATCACAATGTCTCTTTGTGTTTGTAGACTTGCCTCTGCTTAAATTGGTGAAGATGTCCTAGAGTCAATAGACAATTTTCTTGCAATGCTGATGACAATGAAAGGCTGAATTTCAGGTCCTGTGATACTTCCTCAAAGTTCATAGAAAAAATTTCCTTGGGAAGAACTTCTGTACACTGGATTCAAGCTCATTTCCCTTAGAAAGAACTCCAAGTCAAATAGAAGATATCTCATCATTAAAAATATTGCTACTTCTTTAATGATCCAATTAGTTTTACCTGCCAGGGTCAGCTTCATTGATTTCAATTAAAAAGAAAAAGAAAAGACCTGTCAAGTGACCTGCTTAGTGTATTCAGGAAGATCAAGGTTGGAACAGCATAATGTTTTAATGAACACAGTCGCTGTTTGCTAAAAGTAAAGCTATTACTGGTTTCATATTGATCTGAAAAGAAAGGACAAACTAGGTTAGAGGATATTTCATGTTTTGTCATTAAAAATCAATGAAACCAAAACTGACCTGCTTTCTCCCTGTCATGTTTACACTTGAAACAGATCAGATCATTAGGGAAACAGTAATGGTCTAATTATTTAGATCATTTTTAATTCAAATTATGGAAGTGGATGAACTTGCCTAACTTTAAATAATAAAATTCCTTTATCTAAGTAATGTGGTCTGGGGAGATGGTGTTCTAGGAGTCAGACTGTAGCCACAGAATAATATTATTAATTTAGGTCATCCCTTTACAAGTACTATGTAACATTAGGGTGAATGGAAGCATCAGAATAAGGAAGAAAAAAGCTTTCCCATCAGACTTTAGTAATAAGTGAACTTTCCTCTCTTTGAAGAGGGATAAGGCTCTAAAACCTTTCTGACAATGTTGTGTGATACACATCACAAAGCGTGAACAGGGGTTATAAAGGCCATCTTGAAGGTCTATAAAGCAAATAGCCTATATTTCTTAGTCAGATATTACAATATGGAATATTACGGTGGTGGCTGTGTCTATACAGTTAAATAAAAGTGGGTAAGGGAGTAAACTCGAGCACTGGATCCTATTTAACTGTTACCTCTCATGCTGGCTCTGTTTTGGACCACTCCAGGTGGCTCCTTCTAAGATTAAATCTCTTCAGCTGGCCTGCAAGCCAGTCACTGCCACATGGTCTGGGCATCAAGGATTGCTCCTCAGCCCTTTTTTGCTTGACAGTAGGAACATGGACAGTGAGACTAAGTTGGAGCCCAGTCCTGCTAACCCTTACTCACACAGGTCATGCTTTTTGCTGAATTGTCACAGCAGGGTCAGTAGAGTGCTTTTTCTCAGTAACAATGACTTTTGTGAATAAGGGATGATTCGGCTAGGCTTATGGACTGTTCAAGGAGATCAGCTCAGCCACTGCTGGAAACTTTCAGACCTTTCTGGCTCCTTTGAACTAAAAGTTGTTTGTCTCACTGAGCTCAATTCATTAATATATAAYAGACAAATGCATGTTACTCTTTGTTGGTGATTTTTCAGCTTTTAAATGCATTGTTTTCTTTTTCTTCCTTGACCTTCTGTGCAAAAAAAAAAAAAAAGGAGAGAGTACTTTTCATAACTTTCAGACTATCTCGGTGAAGATTTTTTCTTTCTAAAATGAGATAAAGCACACTGCTCCTACTATGTAAATCACTTTGCATTGACTGTCTAGCCTCTGTGAAACCTACAGCTCCAACCTTGTCCAATAGGTCCAGTCAGACTTTTGACAGGAGGTGACCACAGCTGGAGATAGTTTGTAGCATAATCAAAGTGCCCTGGGATGTTGCAGGCTAGTTTACCCTAGAGGACTGCAGAGACATGTCTTGCACCACACTGAAGGACACTGAAGGATGGAGGGACATGGCCCACTATTCTATTCTTTTCTGAAGTACAGAAACAGGTACTATTTTTTTCTAATTCTTGCTTGCATCTAAACCCAAACTATCTATAATGACTCAAATCTTCTTCTTTAGACAATCAATCATGCTTTGAATGATTGTTGTGTGGGAGAAATCTAATCTATTTTTCTTAATGTATGCTATTCATGTTTACCACCTTTTATGTTTATATGTGTTAAGTACCATCTTTTGTCAGGCTGCCCCCTTCGGGCTTTATTTGCGACTTTATCAGTCCCCAAACACTTTATACATTTTGTTAAGTAATTCTCTTCTATGCCCATTTCAGTGTAGCTGCAAAATCCCCAAGTAAAATTTTAATAAAAATAATATTGTTTCTAATAACTTCTTCAGAAGCCTCTTCAGTCAGTGATTTGATTGCAAATTCTTCATACTCTTTTTCTAACAGTGTTACAGCCAGGATTAGACCTAAAACCTGGTAAAATTGTGGAACTCGAAGTTTTGGGGTCACACTTTTTTGGATCCGTTTGATAAACTAAGCTTTACAGGAGCAAAGCAAAGCATTCATTTTATCAATGAACGCACGTGAGAGGACTTTCTTGTTTTATAATGAGTTTTTACACCAAAATTCAAGGGAGAAACCTATTGAAGGACCTTTATTGTTATTATTCTAAGCTCCACAAACTTGTTCCGTGCATGACTGCAATGTCAGATGCAATATAGGCCAGGCAGGTGTCTTGCTCTGCATTTCTTGAAAACTGAGATCTAGTTAGGTTACCTTCCTAGCAGTCCTATGGGAAATCAGTGCATTTTAAAGCCAGATGGTTAGCATCTTTTGTCAGGTATCTTGGGTTTCTGTTTAAACAAATTAAAAACAAAACAAAACAAAACACACTTACAAAACAAAACCTAGAATTCAAAACACATAGGCTGTGGTTTCTAAGATTAGACAGATATCTATCAATGGACATCATGTTGGAGCAGCAATACTGCTTGACCACGCTGTAATTGTGTGGTGCAGGTGTTTGGCAACTGAGGGCTGTTTTCTAAATGAAGTACTAGCATTGAAGCTGTCTCACTCCATGCATGGGAGCACTGAAGAACCCCTAGAAAATTTGAAAAAAAAACACAAAAAGAGAAAGAAACAATTGGTTGTAAATAGCATAATAGAGAATGTTACTGACCTACTTAGTAGTACTATAAAACATATGAATTGTACAATAATTAACACCTGAGAAAAACCTCTTCTGCAATTAGTGTTCTAGTACTGGCAAACGTGTCCAGGAAGGCTTCTTCATTTCTTGTGAAGTGTGAAAGATGCTATGTTTATCCTCGGAAAGGAAGACTGAAGGTGTTTTGAATTGTTCTCCTTGCTGTTCTCCACAGTGCTCAATTTGTCATTGCCACCAGTCTGACAAACAACGGCCTAATTCAAGAAATCAGCCTTCTTCTCAAAACCAGTTTAATTTTATATTTAAAATTCACATGTTAAGATCCTTTGGGAATGTCAAGTTTTAAAAGTAACCCCTGTGAAAATATTTAAAGAATAAGGGGCATATTTTGTTAACACAATAAAATGGCTTTATTTCTACTTCAGAAAATGAGTACTACAATACAGTTCACTCTGTGACTATACGCTGTTATTTTGCTTCGATTTAAATAGCAGCTCCTGCTGGGATTTCACAGTGGGTTTTAAATACGTACACAGTTATACATGATATCGAATTAAGTGCAGGGTGATCATCACATTCTGACGGACGACTTTGAAAATCCCCTCCTCAAGGTCTAATAGCTGCTTGAAGCCCTGTATGTGAAACTATACGGACACATCCTGGAACCCACAGTAAGACATCAGGTTGCTCTCCTCACATGCAGAGGTAATGCAAATCAAGTGTAAAATTAGAAAAGAAAAAAAAAAAAAAGAAAATTATCCTTGCCCTGATTGCACTTTTCTGAGAAAAGGCCTTAAAATGATATTTGTATATTACATATTTCTCACATCAGTCCTCATACGGTACTCTGTCGTCCTGCTATTGTTATGGTCCTTACTGTAGGAAGTGTGGTGACTGAAACAGTCCACCACATCCATCAAAATCTATAGGTATCGCATACACTGCTTTTGACATCCAGGTTGTCAGTAATAGCACAAAGATAGACCTGTGGGAATACTGGCAAAACAGAAACATCTGGTACTTGGGGATGGGCTGTAGTGGGGAAGGATTTCCCTCCCCTCTTTCCCTCAACAATATGGAGGATGTGAAATGTCCCAGGAAATGCTGTGTCTGGTTAACAATTTGCAGTTGTATAAACATATTTTCAGGTATCTAACACTGATCTCTGAAGCCACTTATTCACCCCTTCCTCAACACTTCCACTCAGAAAAAAGAAAGAAAAAATAACCCACAATCTTTTAACCCTAAAATGTGCTATGCTCATCCGTAGCACTCTGTCCTCCTGACCTCCCTATCAAACAGTGTAATGAGTTTACAAGCTCACATTCACAGCTGGAAAGCCAGATCCTATACGCAGGTAGAGAAGGTAAGGTAAGGCGATTTTTCTGGAAGGCAGAGATGGGCAGAAGTGTCAGTAAGAAATCTGATCTAGGGCAGAGCAGAGAGCGGGGCTGTGTAATGCTGGATGTGCGCGGGGGCTTGTCCTGGCTGCTCCAGCAAGAGCTGCCRGCACCCTGATTGGAACCAGATCTTCAGCCCAGAGCCCAGCCTGTCTGCAAAAATGCAGTTTAGGCAGGATTATAGTCCCCTCATGGCAAACATATTCCTGTATCTTGAGAGCAGTTTACTCATGATATCCAAAATTCAATTTGGTAAAATCTCCATTTGCTATTCTCACCTCACGATGTCCCTAGCCCTGAGAGACAATCCACCTTTCTCCCTTAAATAGCTTTACTCATCCTGCCCTTGATGGCTCTAGGCCCAAACAACCCCTTGCTGATGAATCCTGTGTGCCAGGCTAGACAGGGAATGGTTTGCCTCCTGTCACCATTTCTGAAATGCCACAGTGTCACAAAAACAAGGTGGCTGTATTAGTAACATGGCCTGTTTTGACAGAGCACTGGTGCTGTTATAAAAGAAGTCACCAGAGAGATAAATCAATCTTCCTTTGAATTATTTAGTTTGAAAAAATGTACAGCATGCAGCACTTAAAATGAACATCTTGGAGGCAGAAGTTGGGAGCAAAATAGGCAGGCGTAGAACTGTATAAAAATAAAGCACAGATTTTGTTTTGGTTTTGGTTCTCACCTGCGTGCCAATGAGAACCGCTGTGTGCACAGGCATCACGTCCTTAAGAACTAGAAAATTAATTTCAGACCCACACAGGTTGTTGGACTTACCCCATTAGGCTGCATTTGGCATCATTCACCAACAGGAAAGGTGGTATCCAGTTCCTGTGTTTTTGGGGGTCGTTTTGCCTCCACCTTATCTTGCCAGGAAGTAATGCAGGCTGACTGCAGATGAGGCTTATAACTGATTTCTAAATGATAAGCTAATTCTTTTCTATCAAACAGTGATACTAACCAATTGCTAAACTATTAAAAGAATGTTGACACAAGCATTTGATCAATATTTGACTTTTATATTGACTTAACATAGAACAAAGGGAGTAGCATTTAATAAAAGCATAGATAGGTTGTTATTTCAGGTTACATTATGCTCAGAAAAGCTTCTATATTGCCTGTTAATTCTCTTGCAGCTGTGTGATACTGGTGACTGGCTGGTATTAGTGGCCAGGTAACGTTCCTTAGTCAAGTCTTGATGGTAGATATGGTCTCCCTCCCACTATCACAGAAGTTTCCAACATTTTTGCTGTCATTATAGCCCCTTTATGGGGCTGATTTCTTTGTTATCTGTCAACACTAGCATTCATTATATTAAAACCTTATTTTGCCTTTGCATAAACAAGCATAGAGATATGTACCATTTTTATCACTGATGTTAGCTGAAAATCTGTAAAAGCCCTGAAGCCAATTTGGCTTTCAGTGTCTCATTTGGTTTCTTCACTTCTCGCTTCTTCACTTTGGTTTCTTCTTCACTCTCACTCAACGGAAAAAGTACTCCATCTATGGCTATGTGGTAGATTTCAACAACCAAAAATATGTGAGAGTTCTATACATTTTAATTTCTTCGTTTAATCTCTAGGGCATTGAAAAGGATTTCGACAAAAGTCTCGTTCTCATTTAGTCAACTACACTTGAATCAGTCTTTTTCTGGGGAAAATTTTGTACTGTAAATTGGGGTACTATTGTTTTGGATTTGGCTGATTCTGGATATCCTTTTAATGGCCACCCAAATTTTCCTTGAGARCTTCTGTGGCTCTTTTCCTCTGTAAAGGTAGTTTGTTGTCCATGAGCAGAGTTATAAACCAGGACTGTGAAGCACCCACAATGTCTACTATGAAATCTAGTTAATTGAAGAATCAGTATTAGTCATCTTTTTGACTGTTACAGCAAATGATGAATTCCTGAAAAATGAGGGTACAGAGCAAGACAGTTCCCCCAGGCAGCATTAGCATCTCATAGGCTGTGTTTGCCAGTGTAAACTCAGAATTTCTACTTTATAAATTGTAATTTCCAAATCTTCATTAACTGCAAAACACTGACCTTAATTTTTATTTGACTTATGAAGACGGAGCCTGTGTTATCCAAATTTCTCTTGATTGGATCATCTAAACCTAACTGCACTAAGTGATTTAATTTTTGCCAGAAAAACAATATTAGGCCATTTTGTGTCATCTCTGTTAGTATGTTGACTTCTTTTTTTTTCTCAATATGATGCTGAATCCGTGCTGCAGAAGATAATTACATTTTTGATAAGTAGTTTTTGTCAGCTGCACACTCACACAAGCATGGAATTAACATTCTGAACACACAGACTGTCAAAGGAGATGTAAGTGCCTTCACAGCCAGGAAAATACTCAATGGCTTAGCTGCAAATGTGATCTCACACCACAAATAAATGACCACAGTGATCATTTTTAGCAACTGTTGGAACTTTGTCAGTCATTGCAAATACTTTTGACTTTCTACTAACTCTGCATGGGAAAATGGTCATCTTTGTTTGACCTGAGAGTTGTTTAGCAATTCTAGTCACTGAAAATCACATGGAGAGGTAGGTATGTGCCAACATCAGTTCTGTTATTTGTTGCAACTTGAGTGCCATGTCAGTGTTGGATGTAAATCTCTCTCATGTTCCTAGTCTGTACCTGACTTTGAATAGACAAGTAAAGCAACAATAGTTTCACTGTTCATATAATCAACTGCAGAAGGCAACACTTGTTTTTCAGATTCTAGATCCACACATGCTAGTGTATGTAGCTGAAAAAGGCAAGTTTTAAGGTAAGTATAGGAGGCAGGGGCCTAACTTTTCTTTTTCTTCAGCTTTTTCTCTTTTTTTCTCCAAATTTGTCCTTCTTCTGGGCCTTGTTAGTGCTGTCTGTCCTCCCCCCACCCAAGCTTCCCATTACCTTTTCTTGAGAGATCAGAAAGCTTTGACTGCTCGTGGGGGTGTTCTGCACAACACCGTGTCCGAGCAAAGGGACTGCATGCCTCTGCTTGACTGTCTAGCCCCTGAGAGAAATTCAGTTATGCAGATGTGCTCCTCAGCACTTTTAGAGCAGAGATGTCTGATGTTGAGTGGGTGGGAAGAGGACAGTGCAGGCAGAAAGGGGCCTGTTTGACAGAGGATGGAGCTTGCTGGAGGCAGTTTCAGGAACCAGCTAAAGAGCCATTTTTTTTTCTCACCAGGCAGTTTCAGTGAATGCTGATCTGACTGACATACTATCAAGTGCTTATTAAAGACCTCAAAGTCAAAAGTTTCAATGACCTTTCATCTTCGCTATGGGCTTGTAAAGTGTAATCCCTTCACTTAGTGAGCACTGATGAGTATTGTGCTTTCCCTTCCCCCGATGGCTGCATCCACTGCCTACCCGAGATAAAACCCAAATGGTTAGAATACCTTTGGAGACAATGAAAGCAATGAATTCATCCCAGGTGCAAGCAAAATAAGTCAGTGAAACTCGCCTTTTTTAAGAAAATTTTTTTGTTTTCCTTCACTTTTCATTATATATGTATATTTCTCCAGGATGCTGCATTGCAAGTTTACCATGTTCAAATATTCCTAAATAAGGAACACTGGTCCTACCCACATCCATGTAGATTTTAAAGTACTTACGTGATTTCCTGAGGAAGAAGGAGTGCACTTTCGATTCTAGTAGAAGTGGCACTCAGCTATAGTACTTATCAGGAAAGAGAATCATGGGAAGCATACATTTCCCTTAGTACAAATATGGTAACCATTTCTCAAACTAGGACAACTCTAAACCCTATTTTAGTGACATGTCTTATAAAAATTGCTACAGCATTTTAATTAAGCAGCAATTGTTTAATCTCTAGGTCCTTTAAATTGGTGAAGTATGTGTTCCTTAAGGAGTGTTTTTTTTCCAGTTCAGAAGATCCCCTTTGGAATTGTTACAGGGATCCAGGTATCACCAGCACAAAGGTGAAGGAAGCCAAAGGGGTTTTACCAGAGCCAGTAGAGCTGCACTGTTTTATAACAGGTGCAGATTCTGGATCTGCCACAGTAAACTGCTCTTGACAACCATGCCTGTTACTTACTTCCCTCTCCCTCCTTCAGCTACGGTAAATTATCTCCATATATTTATGCTTTCAACACTCCCTCACCCTGAATTTCTTCCTGGTGTAAACAAAATCCGAGGAAGTACTAGCACTTGTGGTAGCATTAACATTTAGATTCTTGACGTTGTAGCAAAGCACCTATTTTTACACCATTCAGTGAGATGTCTGGCCACTCTCAGAAATACCTTTTAAACAGAAGAAATACAATATTGCTTCTCCTTTGATGTGCAGCCACAAGTAAAGGAAATAATCCAGTTTATAAATGGCTATGCCTGAGCACTTTTTCAGTGATGTAAAACCATGGTGGTGTCGGAATATGGATATATTCACATGATGAATATGGCTGTACACCTTTTTCTTTACTTAGCACACAGTGAGAACAGGTGTTTGATGGTAACATGTTGATATACTTTGCCTGAAATACTTTTGTTAGTGATCAGTCACCCTGCTGAGAAAGTGGTTGCTATACACAGGATTAAGGATTGTGGTGTCAGGCTTTTGGGAGTAAAATCTGGAGAAAAGATTGGAATGTATTTAATAAGGAAGAGAAGCTACCAGAAATAGGTTTTTCATCCTGCATAGTACACGAATTTTATTCTAGAGCAGTCTGGGAAGGACACCATCTCACAGCTTCTCTTTCTATTCTATTCTATTCTATTCTATTCTATTCTATTCTATTCTATTCTATTCTATTCTATTCTATTTCTTTTTCACAGCTATTTTTTCCTATGTATTGCTTTATATTACATTTTAATAGATTGCATTATTTCTCATTCCTTTAGGAAATGACATGTTGAATTTCATTTGATAAGGTACACTAAAAGCTATATCTGATGAGTGACAGATCTCATATTCGCAAAAGGCCTCTAGACTTTAAAAGTCAAGTATTGCTGTCTTCAGGTTTGGAAAATTGATTACTCTTACTATAATTCTTAAGACATCAAGATGAGTCACCTGTTTCCCTTAAATACCTGGTTTATGTACTGTACCTTCCTGCTGTCACTTTGACGTTATTATTCCTGCCAGATGTTTTGATAGGGCTTTAAGGAGATTTCTTACCATGTCAGCCAGTCCAAGTTCTCAGATACCTGGTCTTCTGCTATGAAAGTCAGTCTCTGGAGGTAGTGTAACTGGGATATTGAAACAAATTCTCTGCGGTGGCTAGTGTGCTTCTTTAGCCCTAACTCTGTTTTGGTGCATAGAATTTTTTTAATCTTTGTTTTTGTTTTCCCAGAAAAAATTAGACAGAATCCAACTCAGATGTAAATGTTATAAAGTTCTGAAGGAAGAGAAACTCCACAGAACTAATTAACATTCAAACATTTATGGTTAGTGTAACAAATGACGTACTACAGAGAGTATGGGAATGCTTTCTACGTTATTTTACATGCAAAAAATCAGAATAGAAGCATTATCCATAAAGATAATGTTGTTTGGATGGATCTTGCAGAAGAAACATCACCTGTGACATTCACATTGCTACTGCAAATTTCAGAGGGATATTTCAGTTCTTTTGTTTTCTTGCTGATTTCTCTAGTGACCATTTCTTAGTTTGTGACTTGATCTAATGGATAAAATCAATTCCATGATTCTACAAAAGTGAGAATGTGATGCCTCACATCCTGTAGTCAGTTTTGCTGTATCAATATTCAAAACACCATATCTGTCTTCACACAGTAAAGCAACTCCTGCTAACCATATGGTCTGAATCCAACCTGCAATTCAGAGATCCCCCTCCTCTTTTTTATTTTTCTTGGCCTCCTGTTTTCTCTCACAGAGCAAAATTTAATTAGAACTTCCGTCTTGAGTATAAGCTGATCACAGAGCAGCAGTTTATAAGACAAAAACATTTCAGGTTGATTGTGATTATCCATCTACTTTCAGGTTAGGTTAAACTGAGGTGGAAAGAAAAGAGATTTTTAGCCTGGCTTCCTAAGGAATTGAAGCTTATAAGGTTATCTGCCGTATCCACACATGCACATGTGCTCATGTGCCTGTCAGTGCCCCTAGTAACCTTTGAACATTTTTGGCTGATTTCAATCACATTGATAAAAAAGTGGAAAATGCAAAGATACTACATTCCTGCAAATTTCATGCAGCTCTGAAGTCTGTAGAGGGTGGGAACCCTATCAGTGCCATTATTGAGGAAAAGACTGATCATCATTCATTAGACAGTAGAACAGTACCTCCCTTGTAAGGTGCACATCAGTAAGAACCCTGGCAGGCTGACCCAAACTCCACTGGTTCTGTTGCTTACAAGGGTATTTTTTCTCACTTTTTTTTCCCTTATAATGTCAGTAGTTAGCTAAGTGGAATGCATTTATATATCTTAATCTCTATCCTTTTTTTATTTAACAATTAGTTTGGATTCAACAACAGGCTCCAAGACACCTTTCTACACAACATCCCAGAGTAGGTTAGCTAGGGCATAGCAGGCATTTTGCTGCAGCTCCTGGATTCCACACAAACTGCATACATATGTTCTTCTCCAGACCATTCTCCATGCTCTTTCTGTTGCATGTATAACACAATTTTTCATGTTTTTAAAGAGATGCTTATTATTGACTCTCAGTTTTTACTGATCTTCACTTTTTTTTTGTCAGCTGTGCTAGAAGACAAATTCAGTGGTTTCTTCAGAGAACTGCCTTCTTTTAAGATGTCTGCCACCTTCTTCTGCTCAGAGACACTTTGGATCTCCCCTCACTTAACATAATAGGAGACAGGAGACATTTTTGAAAAGGGTAGGTGTCCCTGCACTTCTGGAAAGGAACTCGGACTGATTATTTATCAGGCTCCATTGAAAAAGATACTTCCTATTATAAGGAATAATGGCCAAAAATCCACCCAGCCACCCACACAGGCAACCTCAGAAAGCACCATTCTCTTAGAGAATGGGCAAGTAACCAAGGTGGTGAGACTGTGCCTTGCTGCTCCAGCTTGGGAGCAGTAAAGCCTGGGACAACCAAGACAGAAATACTTGGGAAATAGTCCCTCTGTGAAAAGCAAATGAGTTAGTGAGTTATTATAATTAAATCCTATTTCTAAAGCATTAAAAAAGAACAGATAATTAGAAGAAAGTCTCGAGAGATGGCAGAAAGCGTGTTAACTTAGGAGTGAGGCAACCTCACACTTTTATTTAAAAAAAGGTCTAAAAAAGTCTCTTTTTTTTGCATCTTAGCTGGAAAGGAGTAGGAATGGAGATGGGAAGTAGCAAAGTAGCAATGTCCCCTGCTCTGCACTCACGTAGAAAAGACATACTTTTTCCTCTGTTTTATTAAATTTATTAAATAAATTATTAAATTTAATAATTTTAATTTAAATAATTAAAAAATAAATCTATTAAGTAACAATGAAAGTTGCTGACTGTCCTGGGGACAGATGGCTGACAAGTATATAAGCAYGTATGTCCCCTTGAGACATTCTCAACATTCAAGCAAAATCAGAACAAATTAGGCAACACTGTCTAATTCTGTGCCTTTGAATAAACACAGCCAGGATTAGGAATCTTACCCACAAGGCTTAGCATAGTCAAATACGGTTCCCTCTTCCTCAGTCTCCCATATCTAAAGTGGAAGAACATTCTGCCCCCAGATGCTGGCAATATCTCCATTGGTTTTAGTAAGAATTGCCCACATATATCTCTGGAAAACATCTTACCTTAATAAGATTGTAGGAACACAGTAAAACAGATTGTTCCCATTCTTCTAACTGACACAGTAGCCAAAATGTGCAAAATCTTCCAATTTGCTAAACATTTCACTGAGCTATTTTCTCAGAATATTAACTAAAATTTCTCAAACATAATCTAGTCCAGTTCTGTGAGCTTTTGCAAAGAGTGAATGAAGGGACTTTATTTATGTGAGGGTATTGCAGTTATCTTGAGCAAAAGAACACTTCCCATTATTCCCAGATTCAATTAGATGGAAAATCCAGACAGCAAACTGACATACATTTTATTTTAGTGTATGAGTTTATCAAAGATGAAACAGTCTGTGTGTATTGGAAGAAGGCAAAAGACCGTTTGCCATGTCTGACTATTCATATAATCACAGCCAGTTTAACAACTGTCTATGCTGAGCTCAAGCAGTACCATCTGTCAGATCACCTATGAGGCATGTGTTTATAACACAATAAATATCTGATGATAGTTTCTCTTTCATCTTAAACAAAATGGGAAGAGGAAACAATAATTTGTCCTATCATTTATGCCTAACTACTGCTTCACAGGTGTCAGATCTTGATTTGGGGAATCTCCGGGAGCACCCCAATATCCATCTACTCTCTATATCCATCTATTAAAAAAACAAAACAAAACAAAACACGCATCCTTTCCAGCTTCCTCATCATTCCCCCAGGACAAGTAGCTGTCCCTGGTTGTTCTCCATTTCAAGAAGTGGCTGCTGAATTCACCCATCTTTTGTGTGGTGAATGCATACCTGGATCTGGTGGGAAACTGGGACCAGCCTTCCCCGGTCTCTGGTACCTGCTGCTGCATAGGCTGTGATGGGTGCTCTGCTTCTGGCACACAAGACCAAACTTTCAAATTTGCTTTCAAATTTTCAAACTTTCAAATTTCAAATTTAGCCATTGCTAAATTATTTCCTGCTTTTTGACACCCATGATTTTCAGACCCTAGACTTTTTGCCCACAAGAATTTTAAGGTCTGATTTTTTTTTCATTTGTTAATGAATATGTTTTTTAAAAAATTTCAATATATTATCCTTTTCTTCCCCTTTTGGCTCCTGGGTGAAGATCTTTTATGATGTAAGAAGCTGAAAAATTGTCCCTCTAAGGGTTTTCACCAGCAGAGAAGGAGTCCTAAAACAGTGCTGGACTAGTACAATGTGCTAAAATCTTCATTGGGGTCACACTCTCTAAATAAAGGCTAGATTTGCATCCTGAAATAATTCATGCCTAGTGAAATGTCTTGTTAGGGTTGTATATTTATCCAAACATTACATCCCTTAGGCTTCAAGGCTTCTTCTAAGGCTGGCTCTAGAATTCGAGGCACAGACAGTGTCTGTTTATATGTAGAGAAATGGCTCTAGAGTGGCTGGAAGGGCAGACTGTGGGTTAGGGCACTGACCCATGAAAAAGCTGAGATCCTAAGCAGATTCTTATGTTTAGGCTCATTTGGGCTCTCTGTTCCTCAATTTGATGCCTATGCAACAGACATAAGAGTGCTTCCACATCTCATTACTGAGTGAAGTATTACAAAGCATTCTGGAGAAGTGTGAAATGCAAATGCTTTTTATGAGGATGTGATCTTAAATAAATCATCAAATAACAGCAAGGTAAATCCTTTTGGCTACTCTGCAACTGTTCACTTGCAATGTCATTAATGCCACAATGCATGCCATGGAAAGTCAGTCGGGGGTGTGTGGGGCAGCTACCCATTATGTGGTGTGCTAGGCAGAGCACTTTTTTTCCCCTGGCCCTGTGCTACCCTCTGGTCTTTGCTGGGGGCAGTCCATCCTGCTGGCATACATGCAGACAGCCTGGCTCTTCCCTCTGAGAGCCAGGAGTTACCGCAGCTGTGTGTGGGGTCGCTCGGCGCTGGGTGAGCACCTCCCAGAGATCTCCTGCAGCACTCCTAGCCCACCACTGGCACRACGACCATGATCATGCAGCAGGCCTCCAGTGCTCCCAGTAGAGTCATCAGGAAACTCCATGCTGGCATTTACTCTCTCTCATAGGACAGTGAAATAACACCACCTGGCAGCACTTTCCATGATAATACTGAATACACAGGCTAATCAACCCCTCAGGGGTCACTATTTTTACAGCTGATTTTATAATGCTATCAGTAACATGGTTCATGTTCATTCCAGTAGGCAACTTCCTTCTAGAGCCTTTGGAAGAGGTTTTATGTTTTAGTCGCAATGCTTTATAACAAAGCATATTGGAACAAGCTAACCTCTAAGAGAATTTTTTTGACCTTCATTAAGCTCCCTTAGAAATAAATCTGGCGTACTCCAGCTACAGGTTCTGAGTCACCTCTTAACATCATAGTGAGGAGCTACTGAGACCTCCAACCCTTTAAAATTACAAAAGCATTTTGCAAGACTATTTTCTGTGTTGATTGAATTGTAGCTACCTTGRGAAAAAATTCTGAAACCTTGAAAAGTAAAAATTTCTTGTCAGCTCAACGTGACGTTATAAAAAGACTGAGTATTAGGAAACGATTTCATTAAAAAGGAAAAGAAATCTTACTGAAACTTTAAGAAATGTTAAATCCCTATTGACAAGACCTTTCACTTAGCACAAATGAGATAAATGAAAACATCAGTGTCACGTTAGGTAAGCAACTAAACTTGAAGAGTGAGTTTCAAGAGTCAAAGGAACCATTGGGAAAAGTAGAACATATCTTCAATCGGCTGAAGAAATGAAGAGGATTCTTCAAATGGCTGCTTTATCAGAATTTGAAAAGGCCAAGCCTTTATAGTGCTGTAATTTATGGATRTCTCCTGTTTGTAGGACAAAGTGAAATAGAAAAAAAAATCATATTTATGCTGGAGGATGAAAAGATTCAGCCTCTCTTACATGTAAAAATTCAAATTAATTTTAACTTGATTGCCTACTGTATCGTTACCAAGTATGAGTAATTAGGCAGAGGTGAACAGTGTAACTTTGGAAATGTGCTTGCCGAAGACAATAGGAGCAGGAGCAAAAAAAGCACATCTAAAATTAGGACATGGCTTTGTATTTCCTAGCATCCTACAAACTGGAAAGCATAAAGCTCAGATTCTCAAGTTCTTCCCTCCTGTGGAGGGTCTGAAGTAATTGCAATCTGGTCTCTTCAGCTTTTCTTTCCATTTTGGCTATCACACACATAGTATCATCATGATTAATGAAGACATCATCAAGCACTAAAAGTATTACATTTGACAAGTGCTCCAATTAATGCATCAGATGTTATGCTCAGTTCAAATTCTCTGAAGCTGTGAAGTTTACCTGAAAGCAAAGTTTTTCTTCTGGACAATGCTCCCAGCTTTCATAGGACTCTCATGGTTACTTTAATGAAGAGGTGAAATAATCACTCCCAGCTGCAGTTCCTGAGACTTTATCTTTAAGCAGTTTAGAGAATCAAGACAACATGTGTCTAGGTTTATTTTTCTGCAATAGCATTGACTTCCAGTGGGTGCTTGATTTGATCCTAAAATAATTTTCCTGTCTGATATCCCAAGGAACGAATGACCCCATTGGACTGGCTAAAGAGCATAGTAAAAAATTAACTCAGAGAACCAGGCCACTGTTGTGCTGTAGTACAAGCTAAGGCACTTTTTCAAGCCTTAAATTATGACTCCATGTGGTGCTAATAGAAACTGTGACCAGTTCTGACTGAAAAGCTCTGGTGAGAAACTTCAAGTACATAATTGTCACTTGCATTATTGACTTTTATTGCATTTTAAAATACGTGGAAGAATGAAACATGAAAAATGGACAATGTTAGTGCTCAGCCAATACATTTACAGTAACTCTTTTCCATTTTGTCTTGTGCTTTCTTATATTCTAAATATATCAGGCCCATCTGAAGATCTTACTGGATAGTTAAGATGCACCGCACTGAAAAACTGATGCTGTCAATAAAAGCTTCTTCTTAATGTCAATAGAACAAATTACTAATTTTCCCTTCACTTACTTCATATCCTTTATTTATGTAGCATTTTGTTATTAAAAACTATATTATTGTCTCTGTACTCTTAGCATGCCGTCACTTGTGGTTTGGAAGGGAACTGAACTCATCCTGAATGATGTTTACATGAGAAGTAATGGTGGGTTGATGGTATATACCTCTTGCTGAAAGATACCCACATATGATATTGGCGGTGGTTTTAAGCAAAGAAGATGGGTGATTTGTGGCTTTTTTTCCCCTGCAGATACTTGCAATTAGGTAGACTTTGTTCAGTTGTATCTGGTTTCAGCTCAGGAAAAGGTGTTCTGTTGCTGATGGGTCTTGAGAGCATTTAATCTGGGGATTCATAGACCTTATGCAGCTTTCCAAGTGTGTCAGCTGCCAAAAAGGGATTTTGCTTGACAGCAAGACTGCCAGTTTTCCCAGCCCCAAACACTCCTTTGCAGAGGAGTGTGAAATGTGTGCCCCAATTTTCTAGGCTTCCCCAATGCTTTCTGGATGAAAGGCCTGTGTGAGTTTGTCTATTCACTATGTTCAGCTTATTGCTCAGAAGAACAGGGGACTTTTGTGCTTGTTGTGTCATTCAGAGTCAGCTCTTTTAGTAAATGGGACTTAAGGATAAAAGGAATTAGTTTGCTTTATTCTATCAAAGTGAGGGTTAAGAGAGGGGTTTGCAATGCTGAAAACAAAACACAGGGCAATGAAATGAATTATTAACATTGTCCTTGTATTTTGATTCATACTCCTTCCACTTCTGTCAGGTTTTTTTTTCAAGATATCATTTGTCAGTTGACCTGGGAGTAACCTTCCTTGCATCCTCTCCCTTTGTGTGAGTCTCTGAAAACCTTTTACTCTATCATTGACCTTTATTTATTTCCCTCATTCCCTTCTTTAGCTCCCTCTCCTGTCCCTACTCCCCCACCTCCTTTTTTAATCAGTGGGAATACAGATGTTGTTTGGTTTTATAAAAACTGGGAAGTGGGGAATACATCTCTTAATACCTGTCAGCTGCCCTGCCTGGCTCATTCTGGTCATCTGTGCTAAAACAGGTGGATTTCACTCTTCTAGCTTTCCCAGTGTTATCTGCAGCTAATGCAATGTGGGTTTTGCCCATTCAGCCCCACCAGTCTCATTATAAGACAACTCAGTGGGTTTCATTCATCTAGTTCATCAGCCTCAGTCCTGTTCAGCCCAAATAACATGTTAAGTCATGTACTAATGCAGCAAGGCTTTGCTCTCTTTAGCTGCACTAATCTTACTCACTACAAATCTTTAGAAATAATACAACTTAAAAAACAAATAACTATACAAAGACATCTGTGCACCTAGCCCTAGAGCTCTACCATGCCTACAAAATCCCCATATTTTCACCTAGCATATATAACAACACGGAATAATTTGCCACAGAGGTTGATTTCAGTCTCCTTTTTTCAATGTTCTAGAAATGCCGGGGCAGTATTTGTTCCTCACACATCCAAAGCCTAATATTTTTATCTGATCTTAATTTTTCTCCACTGTGCAGAATATATCTGGCCAGAGCAAACAATTACCTATATTCCAATTATGAGCAGAGAGGCACAGTATAGTCTCTTCTGTCTAATACCTCTAACATAGCTTTATAGATTGTCAGTAAAAACAGCATTTCAGCAGCTATCAGACAAGCTGCTCCATATTCGCATATGAATTTCCTGCTACAGGTAAAAATCCTGTGGAAGAAGAAACGTATAAGAAGAAGACAGCAGTAAAAGCAATGACTTCGGTGTTATTACTCTGCTTGAATAGAAATCAGATTCAGGTCTGCCTTTTGGGCATTTCCAGCATCTCTAGAGGAATGAGCAAGGGTGGAGGACAAGATGCAGCTGTCACTCCTCTCTCTGATGCAGGGCCCAGATTAACCCCATTGATATCTCTGACTGTGTCTATAGTGGCAAATGCAACAGGTCTGAGCCTGCGCTCTGGCTCTGGGATCAGTGGCAAGGGCACAGCTTGTGCTTACACGCCACAATTTTCTCTCCTCCAAAACATGGTGGCCTCAACCCATGTGGTCCACTGGGTGCAATGGGGGTATGGGCTAAACCTATGTCAGCGAGTGAGCACGCTGACAACTAAACGGCATGGGTGATTACAAACCAGTGCTCAGGGCCTTGCTTTAGACACAGCTCATGGGACCTGCAATGGCCCCAGGATTTTTCGTGGGTATTGGTAGGAGAGCAAGGACTGGAAGTGCAAGCTGCTCCCAAGAAGTGCCATAGCTAACATGGAGGCAGCTGCCTTCCCACATGCTAGGTAAGCAGCACTGAGTGGAGTTACCACCGTCCTCCTGTGAACACAGATCGAAGCTTATTGAAAAGCTTTCCTTCGCCCATCCCAGACCACTTTAAATATTCTTTCGCTGGATGAAAATAATAGATACAGAGGCTGTGGAGTACCCTCAGTGCATCATAGGTGTGCTGGCGAAGCCAGGATGTGGCTGTGTGGCCTTGCTGGGGGTGGTGCAAAGGGCAGTGGAGGGCTGGCCATGAGAAGACAGCCTACACCTTTCCCTCGCTGCCACGTCAGCCTTTCTCATTCCTGCTGCTCCAAGTGGCACTGCGCTGAGGGCCTGATTCGTTTCCCCTGGGTAGGAGAGCTCATTTAATGCAAAGAGGGGTTGTGTTAGGGAATGCTTAGTTTTCTTTGTTTGGAAATATGAATTTGTGTCCCCAGCTACCTTAGTGGTTAGCTTCTTATATAATTAACAAGTGTTTATGCTTTCCCTGTGGGATACAAGTACAAGTCAATCTCGACTTCCTTTCCAGTATACGCAGTATATGTTTTGCCGAGGCTCAAATGCTTTATAATGTAGTGTACTCCATCTCTTTCCTAAAAATCAATGTTTTAAAACACAATTAGCAGTGATGTAATAGATCACAATATAACACCAAAGAACAGTGAGCAACACTAAAGAACTGTGAGCTAGAGGGCTCCAAGGTACCACTAATAGCCTAGATAAGAGTATATTCACTCTACTGTTGGAAAAAGAAGTTGAATTCTAAGCTTTCACTCTTTTGGTAAGTAGTGGGGAAGGTCTCAAATATTATATGCTTATGACCTAAGCTGCTTTTCCACATTATTGAAAGAAAATATATTGGGTTCAAAAATAGAAAATAGCTCTTGTCCTTCTAGGAGTATTTGTCTGTTTTATTTGAAAGCAACTGACTTAAAATGCTTTAGAAATTTTAACTCTATCTTCTTAAACTTCTATGATCTTTAGTAAGTAAAAATCCATACAAAAATAAGTGTTACTGGTTGCAGGAAGGTTTTCTGTCATCTGTCTAAAAGATGTGGTAGTGTACATTTAATCTGATGACATTATAAACTGTTTGCCTTGAATCTCTTCTATGGGCCCTACATCACAGGTCTGGCAGTCAATTTAACAAAAATGCTGGTGTAAAAGACATGGCAAAGGGACTGGAAAGCTTCTTCTAGGCCATTGGGAAGTGCCTATCGTCTACCACTTCTTTTTTTTTAAAGAGGGTGCAATGCATCTTAAGAGCTACAGAACAAAGTAGCTGTCCAGTCTCCCTCACTGGGTGTTAAGAGGGGAGCTAGAACCCTCTATTTCTGAATAGCAGAAATATGTATACCTTGTTGATGAAAATAGTCTGACTTTTTCTACTGATCTCTTTCAGCTTCTAAATCCTTATATAGGCATGCCTTATAGTGGACTGCCTTGACTTAAAAAAAATTTACCTTGTTACCTTCCTTTTCCTTCTGCAGAAGCTGCATGATATGCAATGCTTTTGTTAGCAAAGTTAGGCATCTGGATAAGGTTATAGGTGTAAATCTGCATCTGTTTAAAAAATAAATTGTGATGATAAAGCTTTGTGCACATTTTTGTTAGATTTATTAAGCACTCCTGCCAAGGTAATAATCCTCCAAAATAATCCTGACGATTCACTGAAGAGGCCAAGAGTCTGAATCATTATTGATTTTCTCCTTTAAATAACATTCATAAAAATATTTTTAATTTGCTGTGAGCAATGAAATTGAATCACCACATCACAAAGGGAGAAGCCTTGCACTCTGCTGTTGCTGGAGCATTGCTAAAGGCAAAAGAAGAATTGCAACAATCTATTGATTTCAGAGAGCTGTTAGAAAAACTTGTGATCATTGTAATCTGTTAAATTAACGGCAGGCAATTCATAAATCTTTTTCTCACCTTCATGGTGTCAACATTTCAAACATAAGCTTCTAGACTAGCTCTGAAAATGTATGAAGCCAACTAATTCGGGAAGTCATGCATGTGCATGCAAGTATTTCCAGATGCAAGTTAGGAACATTGCRTCTAATTTGTAGGTATGGTAAGGAAAGACCACATATATTTGCTAATAACTTACAGTTCTAAAACTCCTTTACTCCAATAACTCAGCTATGGAATGAAATATATGGCTTTTTCTCTATGTCTATGTTTGATAAGTTTTTATCTTACAGCTTTGTTCAATATTTACTGATAAGGAGTTCTGATCCGGTTAAGGAACCTCTACATGCCACTGTAATCCAAATAAATCAMTATAACTTGATATGTATCTTGCAGCAGTACTACCCACAGACTTCATCAATCATGGGAAAAGCTAGTAAGGAGTTCACAGGTGAGATAACAGTGGCATCAAGTAGTGATGCAAATAAAGCATACTCACTTCCAACAGAATTGTCACTGTTGGATCCATCTGACGCTACGGAGGACTTCTAAAAATGCATCCCTTTCTGAGCATTTGTCTAATTTTTTTCTGGAACATTTAAAACTGTTGCTTCAAATGCCTGAACATTTGCAAAACTCAAGGTCTTCCCTCTGCAACTCTGCAGCCCTTCTCCTGTAATACTGCTGGCTGCCTTTCACTTGCAGCTCTGCAGCCTGTCACATGAGCACACCAAGCTGCTGTGGCAGTGGCAGTGATTTTGTTGCGTTGTTCTTGTGCTGGTGTTCTCATGGTTTCACACCTGCAGATCCTGAAACATTATGTTTCTTATGTCAGGTTTCTCATAGGAAGTGATTGCCACTGGAGTGAGAATCTTTCTCTCTCTCTTTTTTTTTTCCTCTCCTGGAAAATAACTTTAACTGCTAGAGTCTATGTATGCCATCAGCTATGGACCTTGCAAATAAATCTTTATGTGTGCAAGCCTGTCTCAACATTCTCTGTGTAAAAAAACAAAAACTGAATCAAAATAAATATTTTTGTTACACAAGCCATAATTAACAGGTAGAGCTCTTAGACAACATATTGCTTAGATCAAGAGTTTGAGAGTACATATAGATGACAGATATAAAAAATAAAAAAAAGTCTTTCCTTTTGGTACCCAGTTTGAAAACAAGATTTATAAAAGAGAGAAAAAACTTGCGAACATGAAGCAACAATTGACAGTGTAATCTTAGGCAGAGGTTTTCTTCGTGGCTAGGGTTCTTTATTACTGTCCATTATGGAATTTCTCTGAAGACTTTGCTCCTGGCTAGTACAAGAAACAAAGCAGCAAACTGGGCCATTCATTTAGTAAAGAGTTTTGCTATAGAAAACAATTAATGATAAGATTGAATTTCAAAGTTCCGAATTGGATCCAAACTTAGAGTATAAGACTGTTTATGTGGACATAGGGACTTCATCAAAGATTAATTGCATTCACCCTAATTGCGGGGGTGAATGTTCAATAAGCAGACTAAGTTGTCATTGTCTCCTGGGTCTGAAGAATACTGAAGCATTTTATCCAATGTGGGAGAGCTTTAAGAGATCTTAAAAGAGACCTACTTCACAACAGTGATTAAAAGCAGCCATTAAGAAACCCTTGTAAGAAATGTGATACCAGTGTAAAAATCCCTGTTCTAAAATACAGGAGGTTTTAACCTGGGCTTCTCACAGCTAGTAAAAGTGCTGATACTATGGGTATGATGATAAAGTTATGATTAGATATTAAAGCAGTGGGGAAGCAGGGATACACTCAATTTCTTATCGCATGTTTTGTCTGGATTGGGTCCTACAGGATAAAACTCCTAGTTATAGACTTCCCCTGGATTAGATGAAAGCTAGGTGGCAAGGTTATTTATGACATGGGTGCCTACCTCCTCCTTTAAGTGATTCAGTCCTCCCTGTGAACGTGGTCCTGAAGGCCTCCTRTGTAGTGTGGTATACTTTCAATTACCCATGACTTCAGCAGGGCTTGACAATACAGAATATCTCACAGGAGCAATTTCTATGGAACTAGTTCTCAAAGTTAGTGAGCGCAGAAATTGCTGACAGACCACAGAGAGATTCTGACTATCAGGTCAATTATGTACCAACATTTGAGTGTGCAATAGATTAGGCACACTTGTTTTTTACTAAACCTACAGAAACAGATAAAAGGCATTGCCTCCACAAAGTGACCCATTTATGTTACAACAGAGAGTTTCCTAGCTTTGGGGGAATATGTATTTATATAAAGTTTTGCATATCAACAAAAGTAAAGTAGTTGTAAGGGATATTCTGTAATGCCTGCRGGAATACAAAATAGGAGGTATAAACAAACAAAAATTTATTCCTGGATAAAATATAAAAGAATAAATGAGCAAAATGCAAACTGAGGTTGAATCATTTTGAAAAGACAAGTTAGAATTCTGCAAATCAGTTGAGTGAAAATAACATAGCCAATTATTTCTAAATAAGTTAGCTCTTTAGTGGTTATAATAGTTAATAAAAGGTAATTTGGCACCATCACATTATGAAGCTTTAACAGTAATGTGGGTTTTCCAGTAATAAAGCACGGATGATAATAAGCATTGGTGTTACAGCTGCTGTTTCCCATTTCTATCCAATTCATCTGTCTCAATGCCTGAAGCGGTTCAGCAGACCAAGGGAAACAACATTATCCTCTTTATTATTTATAACTCATTTTTTCCCAATAACACAGCAATGCCATAAACACCGTTTCCATGGAAACTCAAACAAGACACAATTACCATGGGTATTTATAGTTTATA
Source organism: Apteryx rowi (assembly GCF_003343035.1). Lineage (NCBI taxonomy): Eukaryota > Metazoa > Chordata > Aves > Apterygiformes > Apterygidae > Apteryx > Apteryx rowi. The sequence goes on from NW_020448263.1 coordinate 1,450,256, forward strand.
CCTCTAGGAATGTAGGTATCTGAAGTTTTAACCTGTCCCTGCACGACAAAGGAATAGAGAAGTGATTGATATTTTTAATTACTGGATAGTATTGACAGAGTTGAGGAATTTCTTGACTTGTAGTGTGGTGTGCTGCAATCATTGCTATCCAATTACATCTCCTGTTTTTCACAGACTTAATTTCCTTCAAAGCTGTGCTTTTAAAAATGCACATTAAAAAGAGTTTCTTGTTTCTACAGTTTTGGTGATGCTATATAGTACATTACATTTACATGATACAGAGCCTTTAAGGGCTGAGAAACCAAAAATGTCTTTGTGGATTTTGTAATGCGGATGGAAAAAAATGAGGCTGTAATGAAAAATAAAAGAAAATTGAGATGCTTAGATTCAGTGATGTGAACTGTAAAGGTTATCCACAGGTTACCTAAGGCATAACTGACAAGGAAAATGTTTCCTCCTAGTTAGTAGCTGGCTGGAAGAATCAAGACCCTCATAGAAAATTCAAGGCCCTTATCCCCTGTTGACTTACTTGACTGAACCATGGGCTCAATAATTCCATAACAGAGTAYAAAATTATAACGGTGGGCCAAAAGAACAGCTTTAGCAATACCATAATGTAGAAGGTAAGGAGTTCTGTTCTTATTTCATGTAGAATGTCATACAAACCTAAGACTGTCATTTTTCCAGTTATGAGAGAACAAAATTTCTGTAGAACCGGATGATCTACTCAGGTCACTCATACAAGAGAAAATGGTGCTTTTTACCCTTTTCTCCTAAAAGGGACCTGTTGCAGGTTAGAAGGTAAAACAAACAAACTGCTCAAAACAGGGCATGAAGGAGAATGTCTCTGTAGCCTAGTAGACTAGGCACTCACTTGGAGGTGTCAGTTGCTGCTGCACYGGACCTTTAATTATTTATGCAAGGTGGAAGAGTATTAAAAAGGGAGACTCAGAGCAAGACCCTCCCCTATCAATAACAAGTCTGGTGTTCTGGGCATTGTTCTGTGAAATAAAATCAAAACCACTCCTGCAGAGGAGGGAATTGAATGAAAGATCCTGGGTGAAGGAGTGATTCAAAACTGAGGTATTTTGGAGAAAGGTCTGGGACAGGGCTAAGGAAGAGCGAGGCAGGAGCAGTTTTGTGAATCTAGTCCTTTCTTTCCTTCATTTTCTTAACAGTTGCTTGTAAACAAAACATTTACTTTTGGGGTGCAATGGAATGTTTCATTAGACATGAAAAGAAATTTTCACATTGTCTGTTTTGGCAAGAATCTGAATTTGTTTGCTTGTTTTCATCTGATCCAGATTTGTTTTGCAATCTTTTGCTTTGCCTGCAAATCAGTTATTCATGGATCCCAYCCGCAGAATAATGCATGAACGTTTCTGCTCCTCAGCCGGAATGGCTACTGCATCCTGATCCAGTGATATGGGATGTCTCTTCTCTCCTTGGGGCAGGATGCTGTCTTTGCTTGCCAGGCAGGAGAGGCACCTGTGAAGTTTAAAAGTCTCTTTTGCAAGGCAGCACAAGAGACCTTCATGAGGTTAGTGGATGAGCTAGTAAAATATTTTCCTGTTAAGAATAAGAGAGTCAGTAAAATAACTTTTTTCTATCCTAATGGCATACTACTATATCATAACATCAATTTTTTTGTTGGTAAAGTACTGAGATATATTCTTTGTTTTCTGCAATTGTATAGCCAAAGAGGGGACTATCCATGGGAACAGTTCTTGCTTCATAGTTACTCTTGCACTTTACAGCGCTTCATTTTAGATTTCCATATTCTCTTTTGTTTTGTGCAAGGTGTTTCCCATTCTGTTGTGTCTTTTGGAGCCAAGTCTCTCTAGAGCGAAGTGTGGGAACCAGTTGCCTAATACTGTTTTGGATGCTCCAGAATATTCGGCTTGGCAGATATGCTACAGGACTTATGGGAGGCCTGTGCCCTTCTGGAACAACTGCTTGAGCCTGCAGTGTTTGCATGCTGTAAGGCCTGTCTGCAGCATGATGTGCCAGCCCCTTCAAGCCTCTTACTAACTGATAGGCTCAGGGTGTTTTCTCAAAAAAGAAAAGAAGTAATGAATCTATGGGCTGTGACATCCTGTGGGAAGTTCAAAAAGATCTACTTATTGTTGATAAAGACCACAGTACCACTTTTGAAACTTGGGAAGGACTCCTAGAAATACATTGGTATTCCCCACACTGGGGCTGCGCTATACTAATAAACAAATGTGCCCAGGGCTGTTCTCTGGCACTAGAGCCAGCTTTCATGGGACAATTTCTGTCCACACTGTTAAAGTCTTTCCACTGCCTCAAAAAATTAGCTGCATGCAAACTGCCCATTGACAGTGTATGTGGGTATGTGCTGCCTCCTCAACTCTGCCCATGAGTTGTTTGAGAGACTGCTAGTTGTAACAGTCCAACACTATGCCAGGGACATATTGAGATAACAACTAAGATGATTTAATTCCACTCCCCTGAAGCATTCCCTCCAGCTGCATAACTTCCTGGTATAGATGTAGTCTAGAGCTTTGCTGGCCCATTCCCATGTTCAAGTTGAATCAGAGAATAATTTGTGGGAGATGGACCTCTGGAGCCTGTCTGGTCCAACCTCCTGCTCAGAGCAGGGCCACCTTCAGCATTAGAGCAGCTTGTGTGGGGCCTTGTTCAGCTGACTTTGGAAAATTTCCCAGGATGGAGATTTCACAGCCTCTCAGAGCAACCTGTTCCAGTGCTTGACCACACATTGTGAGCATTTTTGTCCGTGTATCCAAGTAAATAGAGGCTACCTCTGATAGATATTTGTCTCACCAATTCTTTAGCATGTCCCTCTCCAGGTAACATTTTCTTGTAAATTATTGCCTGGATTTTGCAGCGTGCAGGTGCATGTATTAGTTTCTGCAGCTTAACGCATTGTCCTCAGTTAGGTGATGAAAAGCAACCAGCTGTGAGTGCACTCTTAGCCCAGCTCGGTGGTGAGGTGGGAGCTGTGGGCTTAAATATCTCTGAAGGTGAACGGTGCACTGTTGAACAAAACAATGGCCTGGGAACTCCCCCAGACTTTTCTGCTTCCTTTCTATGTCACTTTTTTTTCTTTTTTTTGGCTTGTAGTCTGTTGCATTGCATGTCCATGGTCGCCGGCAATTGTTTCATGACTTCTCAGGTTTGAGGCAGAGTTTTGGAGGAGAAGCTTGTTCTGAAACAAGCTGACGAAGTAACAAAGCAGAATGGACGGGGGTCTTCTTTCTCCATATCAAGACAGTGTAGTGCAGAGAGGCTTCTCTAGCTAACGTTTTCTGTTCAGCTGAAAAGCTGTGGCACATTATTCCAGTAAGTCTTCAATTCTGTATTTTTTTTCAATTCTCACTTTTAATTGTGTGTGCTTTAATGTCATCTAGCTACCAAATCATGAGCTGGATACATCAAAGAGGATGACTTCAATTACTTTCTATGAAAACTTGCCATTTCTAGTTATTATTTCCTTAACAAATGTTAATATGGCACCTGTTATTGTTTCCTTTAGAGGAAGGAATTTCATAAATATCAAGCTGTGTTATAAAACAGATTATATTGTTTTCAGCAAGCATGGGCAGAGGATTTTAATCACTGATTCATTTAATTATGTTGCAAAACGGACTAACAATGGAGATCTCAACCCAGCCTCTTCGTCTTAGCTGTATCAAGCTCCTTTTATTTCTTCCACATCATGCCTCCACCTCCACATTATCAGCCGCAGCCTCGTGATGGCCCTGTGAATCCATGGTGATGAAGCCAGGCCAAGAAGCCTGGGATGCCAAGCGGGGCCAGGGTGCATGGAGGAGGCCGTGTGGTTCAGGGAGGCCCTGGGCAAGTGCTAGAGCCAAAATGCAGGTCCCTTGCTAGGTTGGGGGAGACGCCGCAGGACCCTGTGGCACCACTGTGGCCCGGACGCTATCTTTAAGTACTGCTATTTTTCTGTTTCCTAGGGATTTTCCCCCATCCATACAGCTCTGTATATCCTATCTTCCTCTACATTTTTCATCCTCTTCCTTAAGTCTCTTCAGAAGCACATACAGTGCTGAACCATCTCCTAAGAAACATAAGCAGTGTCCATAGAAACTAAAATGAAGTGGAAGAAAAACTCTTACACAAAAATTACGCATTAGCAAGATGCCAGTTTGCCTTCATTTTCTTCATGATGCATCTTATTCTTACTCCTTGGGTTTGTTCATCTTTTAATATAAGTGGTGGTTTCTTAGCTTTCATGATAATACAGTTTAAAATATCTCTGTGGAAATGATTTAGATGATTTTCCATCTACAGAGAAGGTATCTAAGACTAACTCTGTTGGGTGGAGGACTTTTTTTTTTTTTTGGCTGCCTGGCAAAGCTTTATGTTACAAGATTAAATCATACTGTATGTTACAAGATTAAATCATACTGGAGATTATGATACATTGCTGCATTGACTTTTATTATTCAGATTAAACAAACCATTATGTAACTAGGGATTGTTTTGTTTTCCACAAATTGCTTTTCATTTATGTTGTATACCATCTAACTTGTAGTATTTCAATGCTTTGGTTTTTGGATACAGCGAATAACATGCTATTTACTGTGGGAGACTGAAGATGGGGGTGGGAAAAAAAATTAAAAGAATATTTTAAGAAATTCAAAAAAATTATAATCACAAAGAAAACAAAATGTAAGTGCTTTTCCATGACTTTGCTTAATACTGGAAATTTTAGGGAATACTGGTACAAATATGATTGATATGAATATTATGATTTTATTATTGCCATAATGTTACCATATCACAGAGAAAAATAGACCCAGTGTTCAGTGAAAATACACCTGATGGATAGAGCACTCTCTTTTAAAAATTATCAATATTCCATGATTTTTTTCAAGTCACTAATTTTTTCGTAGCTTTCTGAATCATTATTACAACTATAATATATTCTTGAGTAGTTAGTATAACCAAGCCTGTAATATTTCATAGCTTTCAATATTGATGCCCACCAAAGTTGCACAGTAATATTTTTCTTTCCTCTTTAGAGGCCATGGGCTTTGTAAGCTGGTAGTCATTTTCTATTCACATATTTATTCAGAGATGTATTGTGGGACTACTCAGAAGCTATTCCCAATACAAGGATTGCAATCTTTTCACTGTAAATTTTCAGAAAATTTACTGCACTACCTTTGTTTCTAGAAACACGTTTTTCATATGAAACTTTGCTAAGTGCGGCCAAAAGCAATAATAAATAGGGCAAATAATTCAAGGCAAAGTTTTCATTTTCTGGTTCTGTTTGCATGCTGCCATGACACATGCTGTTCACTTTATATTTACATGTGTATAGAAAATGTCTAATGATACTGGTCAATCACATAAAGATTGACTTAGTAGTAAACAAGGTCTATTCAGCGTGCAGAAGAAGATAACTGAGGAAGGATGTGATAGAGGTCTATAAAATCATCACTGGCATATGCCTTCTACTGCAAAAAAAAAGGGAGGGGGTGGAGGCCTCAAATTAAAGTGGGAGCAGCATTGATCAAAATAAATCAAATGAGGTCACTTTTGGGGCAACAGATAGTAGATCTGTACAATTCCTTGCTAAGGGATGCTATCAGTTCAAGCAGTTTACATGGATTCAAAAATAATCAAAGATTAACAAATGCATAGAAACCATATGCTTTCCTGAGCCAGAAATAGTTTGAGGTTGGGAGTTTTGTTCTTACTCTCCCATAGGCATTTGTTATGACCACTGTAGGAGACAAGATACAGAATTAGGTAAATCGTGGGTCTGTTCAATACAGACTTTCTCATTTTTTTTATTTATACATCTTGTGAACTGTTTGTGGTTGCTTTGCTCTGCCCTAATTGTATGGCAGTGTGAATGAACAAGAATATTTAGGGTAGAGTATCTCAAGAATATTAAAAAGACAGTTCTATTCTTTTCTGAACATGATTGAAAAAAATATTTTCTTTACTCCTAACTAAATTTTCTCACCTGTTTTTTTGCCTCTGCTACTAGAACTTTTCTGAGACCTGAAAATACTTTTTGAGGTGCTTGAAAAATATGAAAAAATAAAGAAACTTTATATTCAGGGCAGCATTATGGCTGAGAAAGAGCTGTCCTGAGGGTATTGTTTTTCCATAATTGCCTCTCTCCTGCTCTTTTTTGCTCAACTTCCTTCTGAGCTCTCCCTCATTTAGGATCCTTGAGGGAGGTAAAGATCCCTTAATTTCTGCGTGCTCCACTCCACCATGGATACCTTAGCGTGGGGGCCTTGTGGCAACTGCTTTGCCTTGCATACACAATCACCATCACACGCGTTTGGTGTGAGCTGAGTCAGCGTATGAAGAGGCTGGGCACTGCTGGCCCTGCCTATTGTATAGGTGCTAGATAGTTAGTATGCGTGACGAATGGGAAGCCTTCCTGTTTCAGTGACCTCCAATGTACTTAGGGTAGAAACAGGTCTCATACGAGCTATGTAGAAAGCAGTAATTTTTCAGCCTGTGGTCCACGGATCCCTGGAGGAGAGTGAAAAATCGTGAAGGAAGGTGAAACTCACAACACAGAGAATAACACTACTTACGGAAAATGTGTAGGGCTACACAGTTTCCGTGCGGGTTGAAAATCATCGAAATAATCTATGTTTGGAAGCGAGTTTCCCGCATCACAGTTAGCCAGATGGGCCTCTGGGATTCTTTTGCAGGAAATTCTGCCACAGTCCTTCACCCTGTCATACCCTCTGAGTATTACATTGCAGACAAATGTGAAGAGGACAAGAAAAAGAGTGAGGGAATGGGTGTATGATAAAGAACAAATAGAAGTGGAAATCTTTGTTAAAAATGGAAATGTACATCTTGTTGGTCTGTGCTCCTTCAGGGTATGTTTAATGATGTCTGGTTATCTGAACTTCAAGAGAGTAGTATTTGGAATAAAACATGTTTTATATTCATTATCATGACATCTCTCCTCCCCTCTCTGCTTCCCCTGTTGAGGTGGTATGCACTTTGTTTAGTAATAGAAATTCTGATGCGTTTTCTGGGAGAACAAAGCCACCGAGAACGCAGTTCATTCAGAGCAATAACTGCTCTCTACGTGCAGTGCTTTTTATTAATTCTTTGAAGCAGCAGTCAATTATTTAGTCCTCAGATTTTTTCTCCTTGTTGAAGGACCACTGGAAAACAGCGTATTAAGCATCCCCTCCAACAATAAAGATATCTGAGCCATGCTGTTAGAAGGGTTCTGTATCCAATTATTTGCAAGATCCTTACAGATACGATTCTATGGAGTAAATGCAAAACATACTTCAGTCATTCTCTCCACTGATAGTAATTTAATAAAAATAAAAAGCTATTGATTTTTTTTGTTAACTGTGTTAAAAGGCCACTGTAATTTTGACTTCAGTTTGCTGTTGGCAGAGCATTCATGAGCAAGTAAATTTTTTACTTTTCCCGGGGCACCATTTATTAAATGCTGTCTTAATGTGTACAGATGATTAGTTTAGCTGAAGCAGGGGAAGATTTATAATATCTTCCTGTTATTTAACTTCTCTTAGTCAATTCAGACCTTAGTAGCATTCGCAGAGATTTATCTCCTGTACTTTGCAATTTTGTTTCTTCCATTTCTTAAGCCAAATGTTTCTCTGAGCTTACTGAACCAGGACTTTGCGGGCAGTAGCTACTTTTGACAGGTATAGAAAATAGAAATCTATTTACTGACTCTTATTACAATAACTGCAATGTGTTGCTAACAACTATCTTAGGTGACAGAGCAATGGCAGTTAAGCTCTGTTTTAAACCTCGCCTTGAATAAGGAAGTTAAATCAGTAAAGGTGGACTCATGTTATCAGATTTTATCTGTTTAAAAGTGCAGATATACGCTAACGTACTTATTTAGAGATATGCCTTCCGGAAAATCATTCATACTATTGTGTGAGGTATTCCATCTGTAAGTTCTTGTTTATCTACATTGATCATAGACAGTGTCTAAATGGTTCTTTAAATAAGATGTGATATTCAGAAGATGAAAAATGGATTATATGCATTCATTCCATTTGAGGTGCCTTTGTCTCTCCCCCAAATGATGCTTTCTCTGATGGTGAAACATCAAAATTTGTAATCCATTTGTCAAGTATGATTGCAATCCGAGAACCTAACTACCAGCATATATACATAGACATTTTTTTCTCTTATAATTCCTTAAAACATTTTGAGCTGTTGGACAGAATCAGAGAACCCATCTCTATTTCCATCCAAAAAGATTTTCCAAAGCTAAAACTAGAGAGASATCCAGCTGGCAAATTAAGATATTTAAATGTAGATGTCCATACGTAGGTGATCTAGGTGTCTAAACTCCCGTTATAGTCATTTGAGCTGCTACAGTCATTGGAGAGTGACTYGGTAAATATTTACTGCAGAGTGGGCTGAACTGTTCTCTAGACTCCACTGACCAGATCTCCATGACTATAATGGGAGTCTGGATACATAGCTGTTTTGCAGATGCCTACGGTGTGACTCAGTTCCCTAACAATAGGGATCTACTGGCATTTTAAACATCTATCACATTCATATGTTGCTGGCAGATAACATAGGACCTGCACTGTTTTGTAAAGGCAGCTAGAGGGCAGGTGGGTGTCCAAGGTTTCACAGACAGCACTATCTATCTATAGTTAGGTGACTGAGTAATACCTTTACATTAAAACGCCTAAATTTAACAGTTTGCAGCCTGGGGTTGAATCCAACCCTACTTATGTTGGAGGAGGGGAAATTTGCAGTGGAGATGTGGTTAAATTTGGCCTCTTCAGGGACCTACTTGGAGGAATCCCATGGGTTAGGGCCCTAGAAGGAAGGGGCATTCAAGAGAGCTGGTTACTATTCAGACATCACTTCCTGCAAGCTCAAGAGCGGTGCATCCCTGTGAGTAGGAAGTCAAGCAAAGGAGGTAGGAGACCTGCATGGATGAGCAAGGAGCTCCTGGCAGAACTCAACCAGAAGGAGGAAGTCTACAGAAAGTGGAARSRGGGASARRSCACTTGGGAGGAATATAGGAACGTTGTCAGAGTATGCAGGGATGAGACGAGGAAGGCCAAGGCCGTTTGGTATTAAATCTGGCCAGAGATGTCAAGGACAACAAGAAGGGCTTCTTCAAATACATCAGTAGCAA
>NW_020448263.1:1460785-1549538 GCF_003343035.1 Apteryx rowi
AGGAAAGGCTGAGAGAGCTGGGCCTGTTTAGCTTGGAGAAGAGAAGGCTGAGAGGAGATCTTATCAATGTGTACAAGTATCTGAAGGGAGGGTGTCGAGAGGATGGAGCCAGACTCTTTTCAGTGGTGCCCAGCGACAGGACGCGAGGCAACGGGCACAAATTGAAACACAGACAATTCCATCTGAACATGAGAAAAAACTTCTTCACTGTGAGGGTGACAGAGCACTGGAACAGGTTGCCCAGAGAGGTGGTGGAGTCTCCTTCTCTGGAGATATTCAAAACCTGCCTGGACGCAATCCTGTGCAATGTGCTCTAGGTGACCCTGCTTGAGCAGGGGGGTTGGACTAGATGATCTCCAGAGGTCCCTTCCAACCTCAGTGATTCTGTGATTCTGTGAAATTGTATAAAACACAGCTGCCCACCGACATGTGAGATTGGTATCCTATCCATAGGGCATCCGTCTTGGCTTTCACCTGCAGAAGGTGCAGGACTGTCAGCCCCATGCAAGTATGTGTATTGGATGCCTTAGGACATCTTAAATGTCACAAAAATGTTCATGCAACTGAATCATGTCCTGGATCGAGATGTAATTTAAATGGAAAAAATATATATTCATATCAGAAAAAAACAAAACCAAAAACAAACGAAACTGTTTGTGTGTCCGAAGAACCACTAGTTTGTGTGGTTTTACTGGCAGTAATCTCCAGTCTGAGGTTTCCTGAACTGTCACTGCTGCACTAGGAACATTTGTTACCAAAGCAACACAGAGAGGCAGTCTTAAAGAATCTGATGCACTTTGCCTGTCCCTGACAGATGGATTCTGGCTGTGCAGCTCCAGTCACAACCATAGGGACATTTCATGTAAACTCGTGGACTCCAAACTCCCTTCTACTCCAGTGGGGCCATAATTTCATCTTTTGCTGGAAGGAAAACAGGTGAATTAGTTTTGTGCTTGTGCCTCAGTAAGATCGTGGTCCGGAGTGTGGTAAAATAATGCAGATATTAAAAAAATGCAAAAGCGATAATAATTCTAGGCACCACCTCAGGACTTGGAGGATAAGAGTTCTGCTATAAGTGAAGAAGGAATGAAGAAAAGAAGAGTATTTAGCTGGATTTCTCAATATTTAATGTTAGAATAGGAAATAGTGACTGGTCGGAGCATTGCTCTGCACAACTCCTACAGAGGCGTGGAATGTAGCCACTTTTACTGTTTAGAGAATGAAGAAATAGCTCTGGTTATAATAGCTGATTCATAGCTGACATTTCTATCTGTCTTCTTGCCCATGTGTATGGAAGTGGATATGCTGACTTGTTCGGGAACTGCATTGTTCGCCAAGGCATGAAGAAGTCTCTCAAGTGTAACTAAAAATGTGTCAGTAAATCCTGCACAGTAGCTGTAAAATTATTTTGTTGATATTGAAGCCAGCAGCAAATGACAAAGGCCATGTCTACAGTGCCACATGAGAGATCTGAAGCCAGAGCTTTCAACTTGCTTTGGTTTCAGTGCCTCCACTGCACTCACAAGGCAATCTCAGACACATCTCAATATTCAACTCTCCAGAGAGCTTCAAGCAGAGGGAGAAGTACGACTGGCAACATTATGGTTAGGTACCCAGTTCATCTCAAGGACAATACTGTTGAGAGCAGAACCATTCATAGGTTTGGTTCAGCTAAACACACCAAGATTGGGGATGAGTCACTGGATGATAGCACCCTTGTGCTCAGACCCACAGTGTCTTGATGATTTTGTGTATGTATCTTGAGCAACCATTGATAGGGCCATGCAGTCTTCCAGATGGGAATGACACGCAGTAGGCTGGTAATTTCTGGTCACAGAAGGTTACCTTGCTGGCTGTGTGGTACAGGCTCTGAAGGAGCAGGACAACAATTGCACTTGTCCCATTGTGGTCAGGAAGCTTCTAGTCATCACTAGATGGAAGCTGGCTTCACCAGCTTGCTGTCCATTTGTGGCATAGCAGTTTGGTACTAAAAAGCCTGCTGTGACAATCAGTGTGACAAGTTATGCAAATCTCTATGTGTACGGTCAGTCCTGAACTGGTCACTGTTAAAGATTATTGGACTGAAGCTGTCTAGAATTAAACTCTTAGCATAACTTGCTTAGCATTAGTAGCTAAAYTTGTTGAAGCCTTAGGCCGCAAACTATGAACATTCACCTAGATATTAAGTAAAAGAAGGCCCCAGAGCCAGTTCAAATTGGAGAGATAAGGGGGGTGGGGGGGGCTGTAGAGAGAAATAAGCAGTTTAGCATTGATGAGTACAGAAGAAAGAAACAAAGGAACCACAAGACTGATTCCAGAGGGACAAGATAAGGGAGTAAAAGGGCCATCGACACCTATGCAGAAGTGCAATAAGAAGTAAAGAACACACCTGGAAACTATGGAAAGGACCAACTAGGAACTGGAAGACACCAAACTCTAGTATTATGATTGGTTCAGAACTATGGGGTGGATACTAGACTGGAAGGGTATAATTACCCAGGGGTATGTTCAAATGGGGTCCCTCCTCGGAGGCACCCAGCTCGAGCTGTAATTACAACACTTGTGTCATTAAATTTTATTTCTCTCCGATCTGACTTTGAACTTCTGTCTCAGTGGGAACCTAGGGTCAAACCCTGTTATGGTGGCCTGAGAGCCTAATTTTCCATAACATCACCACCAATGAGGCCCCTAATACATGTTACATTCTAGAAATGATACATGCCCAATATTATATTACCATTAAAAATCCCACCCAGTGTTCTCTGGAGGAAGCCATGACTATTGTAAGCATAAGGAGTACCCTTCCATCATGCACTGAGACATCAGTGATTACACTAGTTCATGCACGTAGGCACTGGACACGCCAGCTGTGTGTATTATGTCTTTGTGTTTCAGAGTCTGGGCATTTTCCTCCTGAAATTTTCCCTTTCCAACCATGTCATTGATAGCAGTGGAGAAAAGGTGTATGTACATTTTAGCACTTATCTGTGCTGACTACCGTATCCCCATTGGAGGGTTCAGGTATAGCCCAGTTCATGCCAGGTATCCATGGAGTGCAACTTTAGGTGACATATGGTTTGTGGACTTTCTTGCAAGACCAAATTGACACCTTTGAGACTAGATTAACACCAGAATGGTGTTAAGAGTGGAATTCTGTTGGGTCTCTGCGGTCTGCTGCACTTGGCCTCACCTGCATGAGATGAGCAGGGACACCCCCCCCCTCCAAATCTGTGTGCCTGTGGGTGGTCAGGGCCTTACAGAGGATCCTAGTGTGGACCTTGGATGTATCCCTAGGGTTGCATTCCCAGGAGTGAAGAACCACGGCAACTTGCCATTTGCATGTATGTCAGCAGAATGAAATACCTTCAGTGCTCCTAGTTGAAGACACAGCTCACATTGTCTTGTTATATACTTTTCCCTCGGTCCTCTTCTTGGAGGTCATGTCCTCTCACACCCCACAAGTGGCATGGGAGCAAGTGCCCTTCCTGCAGGCCTTTGGACATTCTGCTTTCCTACAAAAGACCAAAATAAAGAGAAAAAGGTGGCACTTACAGTCCTAGTGGCTTTTTCCTGCACCTTTTGACTGAATTTTTCACCACCCACAGTGGCCTGATGCTAGAGCCATGATATTTGTGTATGCTTTGTCTTTCAGATCAAAGTCCTGCAATGAAAGTTTGTTAGCCTTGTTAGCCTGGCTGCTTCATGGCCAAGGAGAAAGGCTAGTGGAGGAGCTCTGGTGATCAGCATGGTGGTGTGGTTACAAACAAGAAGAGAAAGCATTGTCCGCTGTGTTTTGAAAATGCATTCCAAGTATGGGGACATGCCTGTCCTGGGTTATGGCATGAGGGCATGTGTACACATCACATTGCTTTCTGGGCTATAGGGTGGTGGCCTTGTGCCATTACAGGTGGAAGAGCATGTAATCCAGAGTGCATGACCACGGATCTGTAGGAGGCTGAGGGCCAAGCTCCCCCACAGTTTTATCCCTTTTACACCAGTGGGGCTACTGCCATGACACAGTGAAAGCAGTCCAAGGACTAGGCACTGCATGTTGCTACAGATGCACTGGCAGGATCAGATGGACACAGTCAGAAAGGTCCAAAGATATGAACATCATGTGAACTGACAGTAAACTGATATGAAAACTAACCCTTGGATCATGCACTCCCAGAATTGCTGGGAAAAAAACACAGGGGGTGAATTTTGCACCAGATTCTAGAATGATCCAGTATTTTATAGGTACAATCGTACTCTGGCCCAGCTCCCATCAGACTCATACATATGATTATATCTTTTACTTCCTGTTGCATTGCCTGTTTTCATTAAGAACAGTGAAAGCCTTCATAACTTTATATAACAGTGGTCAAATGATGAACTTTCTACTCATTTACAAAAAAAAGGCTTCCACTTTTGAAAAAAGCTCTCCCATTTCATCCCTAAAAGCACATTAAAAAGTAAAAAGAAATGGTTAGAACCTTTTCCTATAGCATTTTAGAGACAGCAAAGCTTTCTGTTAATTCACCTGTGCCTGCTAGCTGTTTACTTTATTGAGGCAGGCTATAATTTTTATGGATGATGACATATAACCCAGTTTTATAGGTATACTTTGGATTTGCCATATAATCTCAGTGTCCCTGGATAACTGATAGGAAGCAATAGCGCAACAGTCTTTTTTTTCCTTCTTACCAAAGGATGAAGCTGTTAGACCACCAAATTGATAACGAGGAATAYACTTTCCATCATAGGCTATAACCACAAAAAGAAAGCCTTTCCAATTACTGTTCAAATTTACTGTGTCTTCCTTTGCTTTAACCTAATTTCTTAAGTACTCTATTTTTTTTCTGCTGTGCAGGATATTTTTCCAGCACATTGCTAGCTAGAGGAGAGCACTTTTTGCACACCTTGGCCTTCTTTCTCATTCTGTGTTTTTCTCAACAATTTTCCTCTGATTACAACCAGCAATCAGCCAGCAGCACCAAATGGTGGTCCATTCGCCTCGTGCTTTCATTACATATATGCATTATGTTGCCAAAAGGGCTTTTAAGATAAAAAGTTACGTTAYCGTTCAGGCTTTTCTCAAGTTTGACTTAACAGCTGTTAGCCGTCACTAAGATAGTTTGCTGTTACAATACTTCTGATCCAAGAGTGAATGCTGTAGTTTGATAAGTAGTCACAAAGAGCAAGTCACACTCCTTTATCCAGTGTAATAGGAATGTCTGCTTTGTCTAGAGGATGTCTTTTTTAAGAATAAAAAATGATTATTCTCTGGCAAACAAATTTTTCACTGTTGATGAAACTAGTTGTGTTACTCTTTCATACCTTTCTCCCATGCCATTTCTCCTCAGAATGAATAGGCAGCAGTATAGACACATCTGACAAGATTCAGCTCACCTAACTTTAGACCTCAAAAATGTGGTTAACTAACTCTAAAGTAACTCTCCACAACTCCCATCAAAGTCTATGGTGAGAAATAAGCATTTCCGGGGCATGACTCATCTGACTTCTTTTAGATATCTCTTTTGGGATAAGGTGAATCATAAGTAGAAATGTCTCTTTCTCTGCATTGATCATGAACGGCACTTAAGGTGACTAGYTCAGTCAAATCCCATCGCTGCTGTCCACATTGAGCTGCTTGGGTGATTGGCATGATTGCAATTCTGTGCTAACACAATGCCTGAACTTGGGTCTTGACTGCTGGAATCAGAAATGGAGGAACAGAGGAAAGTTTTACTTTTGTTCTTGAATACACAGAAGAGACAGTCAACTCTAATTTGGGTAATTATCTATTTAAACATAAATTAAGCATAAATGCTCTTTCAGATGTATTACGCAGCTGTACATCCCCCAGGAATCAYAGGGAACTGCAAATGATAAATACCTTTAATGATCAAACAACATATATTTGTATATCTAATTTTTTGGATTGTAAATGCCATAAACATCCTCTCTTGTAAAGGTTGTCAGAATGAAATGAAACAAATCAAGAGACTATTCTGAGGGTGCTTGATATGGATAATAGGGAAAGGGACATTTCCTCGTAGTCCCAAAGTGTACCAGTTTGTACCCAGAAAGATATTGCCGGGAAAGTTTGATAGTCAGATCTTTGAAACTATGTCGTCCTGTCCCCCCCCCCCCCCCCCAATGGAAATTTAATGGCTGTTTGAACTTCATGAAAGCAGGAGGACAGCAAATGCCTGTAGTCCTGGCCACCTGCTGCTTATAAGCAACACAGGAGACAAGGGTGAATTATATTTTCTTCTGTAGAGAAACCCAACAAGCCCCTTCAGTAAACTTTTACCTGCCTTTGGAGCTGAAAGGAAACATATACTCTGCATTTCTGTGAAGTAAAATATTGTGTGCAATCATGGAGTCTTTTTTTTTTTTTTTTAAGTGTAAACCATAAACGGAGGGAGCATCATCCAAGTCATGTATGGTTACCATTAGTTCAGGGACTACTTAAAACATAAAGAACATATCAGAGAACTTCATGGTATAGAGGACATATCAGTGCTTAGTACATCCCAAAAATATTTCTCAAAGTGCGTGAAGAATCTGCTTTGAGCAGAGCAGTACCAAATATAAAGGATATATTATTAAATCTTCCTGCTCTATACACTAACATACTGCCAGTTTGCTGAAAGAAACTCATCTCTACACATAGGCAAGTTATAGATGTATCAAATTTATTTGGAAAGGGATTCATGTCAGTGTCYGCAGTTCACTCACACTGGCATAAGGCTCCATTCTGGTATTTTGAGGCTAGTATAAAAAAACAGCTATATCCCATGATGGCCTTAATTCTCCCTTACCTGTTCAAATACCTTTCTTCTCTGGATAATCCTACTGGAAAAGATAAGATACTTAAGACTCATCTCCTCAAAACTACTGCTCCTCCTGCCTCTATACTGCTTCTCCTGACTTCACTTCCCTTTCCACACAAATTTGCACTGAGCCCTTTCAGGAGAAGACTGATAAAAACCCTACAGCTACTTTCTTGCCTTTGGCTTCTCTTTCTTCCTACTACCTCTTCTTCCTTTCCTCCTGTCAAAATCACAAGCCTCTCATTTGCTTTTCTCCTCCATTTTGCTTCCSTCTTATCTCCCAGAGTCTTTGGATGCCTTTCTTGTACTCCATCTGAATGCTTGCTCTAAGTATTTCCCCATTTTTCACACTTAAGAATCCCACCCACAAACTGCACTCACATTTCTAACTTCTTTCCTGGCTTCATTTTTCCTTTGGTCCTAAACTCATTGGTGTCCTAAACTCTCCTCTGTCTTCATCCTGTTTCCAGTCTATCCTCCATCTCTGACATATGTCTAACACTTCTCTCAGCAAAGCCTTTGATGACTGCAGCAGAATCTCATATCCAAAACAATGGGCTTATCTTTCCTGAATTATCAGGCACCTGCAGCACATTTAACCATGCCCTTCTCCAGAGACTCTGTCCTCTCCTGGCTTTTCTCCYGCCTCTCTAACCATTTTTTTCTGGATGTTCTTCAGGAGACCATTCCTTTATCTCCTGTGGGTTTCCGATAGGTCTGTTTTATATCCCTATCTGCATGCATTCTCTTTGGATAATTTTGTCAGAAAACAAATTCAGCTCCAGTCTCTACATAGATGTAGATAGAGAAGCAGATCTTCTCTTGTCCAAACTAAAATCTTGATTTCTCTCTTTGGCATCCCTTCTGAGTGTTCAATCAYCCACTCTACCTACTTGTGACTAAAGGCAAAATCATTTTCTCTGGGCCACTTGGCAGCTTTGTGTCTTATTTGTTCAGTCCTTAGTCAGTCGGGTTATGACCCATGACTAGAGTACTGCAGTAGTATGACAATTCAAATAGCAGATAACACTAGAATGGCCCTAGAGGGAAATAAGTCAATATTGAAATGAATGTCACATTACCTGGGAGAACATTTGCATGAAAAGTATTTATTGGCATCAAAAAATCTGCATTTGAATCAGTTGTTCAGAGCTTGTCTGCTGTATGCTACAAGGTCTGATTTCAGCACTGTGCAAGAGCCTCTGCTGTTTGGCATAAAATACAAAACAGATAGAGGCTGTGGGTCCTGTTCCTTGCTTCTGGTACATCTCTAGTGCCTGGAGCTGGCTCTCCATCTGCTTGAGCCAGCATCTTTAACACTTCCAAAAACAAAGCTTAAAGAGAACTGATTTTGGTGACCTGGCATGAAATTATACACAAATATAGACAACAGTCCTAGAAGATGTGTATGTCAGGTTTTGAACATAGTTTGGAAAGCAAACCATTGTTAATTAGTTTTAAGGCTCCTGGAGACTAAGGAACTCTCTAGCTATAAACTAGAGATACATCATAGGAATATGGAATCAAGGTGATGAAACTTGGGTCTTTAAATAGATAATTACTTCCTTTCAAGCTTCATTTTAATGTTAAATTTGAAAACAKTGTACTAATAAATAATATGTGCTTGTAAAGAAAGTGTTCTGGTCAAACTACATTTCTGTTTACTTGCTTTTCATTGCAAAATGAGTAACGAGAGCTTTTGCACATGAGCAAGTAACTGTGGTGGGATAAAATAATATATGAACTTGTGTTGACTTTGTTGGGTAAACCATGGCTTTATCTGATCTCTATTATTTTTTCCTCTTTTTCAGTTACTTGATACTCCAGGAAAATGTTCACAGCTCATCCCATGTGTTTTGTACAGAAGTTATAAAAAAGAAATCCACAGATTTATGTCCATATGCACTCCTACAAGGAAGTACTGGAGGAAGAAATGCATTATTCCTGTGCAGCTCTATCATTAACCATGGAAGAACAGTTTCTCTGTAATACATCCTCTGTAGAAAAATGACACATTTATCTTCATTGCCTAACTTTGATTTCCAATGTATGTTGGAAATGTTTGTTAGCTGAAGGAATTCTGGTTTGTTTTATTTTAAGAAAAAACTCCACTATTTCACATTTAGTAAAATACACTTTCTTTTGGCAGATGGTCGGTTGGTTTCCCCAGTCTTCTTATGTAACATGAGGGAATACTTTGTTGCTCAGATTTCTGTAACTGCCTAGCTTCTATGTTCAAAGGGATAGATTCCCTTACATCTGGGGCATTTTTAACTGGATAATGTAATTCGGTGTAGTAACATATAAAAATGAACTTCCATGTTGGTGGTTTGAAATTAAACTGTATATTCATTAGAAACATAATAAGCTCATTTGGTAGTTAGTTCTTCATCTGAATATTAAATGCTGATATAGAAGAAAATAGTGTTTATGCTTAATCACGTTTCACGCCAGTTTTAATAACATACACCATGTCCTTGTTGCTCTGATTCAAAGCGTGGGAAAAACATTTATCTGGAAGCTGAAGTCTTTGCTTTCTCTGGGCTTTTTGGGCTTCATCTTAACCAAGGGCTGGTGAGGAATGAAAGCACTCATATGACCTCATATATCTCTTTATAACGCTTTCTGCAGTAAGTCTGATCTCTGTACTAAAAAACATCTTTAGTTTAATAATGTCAAATAATTTGATTATGCATATTGACAGAAAAGCTAGGCAAAAAATAGCACATATCTGTGGCAAGCTCTTTAGATGATGTAGTTCACACAAGCCCCATTAATGTTAGCCAGTTGTATACCATCTGAAGCTCTGAACGCCAGTATAACACATATATAGAAATTAAAAATAAATCTGTTACAAATATCAACTTTGAGCATCTTTTTGCTCTGAAGTTGTGTTACTTTTCAGTGGTTTTGTGCTCCAATCAGTTTGTTAGAGAGATTTATACAACTACTTTAAGCTGCAATGCACAGAGGAAAATAACTTTCAGCATTTTGCTCTTGACTTATACCACCCTTTATCTCTCAAGATCCGGAATCTAGAACAATTTGTCTTGTGAAATCAGGCAAAATCTTGGCAGAATCATCAGACTTCACATGCTTCTTTGATCTGGTAGCAATATTTTGAAGAGCTGGTAACCATAGCAACCAAATAGGCTGCAAATAGTTCAACAGCCTGTTGAACAGACGAAATGGCATGCTGCAGACACAGTGGCAAAATGAATCCTATGCCTTTGGGGACTGTTACAAGAAGGGATAGGTTTTTATTTGAGCCAGTTTTGCCCTTGAATATGGATTTTTTTTCCAGATGTGGCTATAAAATAAAGTGGCTCTAAATAATGAAATCAATGACTACAGTTGCAAATGACAGTATTATAAGTCCTACCCTGAGGACAGTATSCCCTCTTGCTAGGCAGTAAGGCCACAAGAAGGGCCCTAAAGGCTGCCCCTGGGTCATGCCAGTGAGCTCAGCACCATGCTGGTGCACCTGTAGCATGGGGAGAGGCAGCTTGCATGCTGCCGTGTGGCTGCCTCTAGGCTCTTGGGTGGCCAGGGGCTGGGTGGATCGGGGACCCAGGACTGCACTTTTGAAACAGCTCCTGAATGGCTCAGTTGGGGACATCTGAATCACCTTGTACTTGCTGGTTATATGTTACTGGAGGAGCTGGGTACAACTGGATTTTTTTCTACAGTATGTTCGRCTGTTTTATAACTGTGGGTGATCAATTAAAAACTGAGCTCCTTGAGTGACCGTGATCCTGGGATTTTATGGTTTGAAAATCTCTGTGATTGCTTTTTTAATGGGACTGTCAGGATTGCAGGAAGGGTCATAAGTATATCTGTAATTTTTGCTAATTCTTTGTGCTGACTAATATTCTTTTTTTTTTTAATCTCCTAAATAAAATCCACTATTTCTACTATATTTCTCTTTCCATTCTGGAGGATTAACTCCTTCTTTCTGTATCAAATTTGTCAGTGAAGGTTCTCCTGGGAACACAGAGAAGGTTTAAGTGCTAGGCTGCTGAGCTTACTTAGTTTCCAGAGAAGTAGCCTGTGGTAAATGTAGTGATGCAATCAGAAGATTTTTAACAAAAATCTGTTGGGTCCATTGCCTTCATCCCGGTGGGGACACTTACTTTCTTATATTTTATGTCTGAAGCTAAGGATCAGACTCACTTCTTGCCTGAAGAAACCAAAAGGGAGGTGGAGGTGACAATATATAACATTGCCAATGAATTCTCTTAAGACTGAGCCTTTTCTCAAGTCCACACGTGTCCCAGACACATCACTACTTGGAATCACTCATGAATGCAGAAGTTTAGATTGATCTCTGAAACATTCTCAAGGGTATAAGAGGTTGAGTGTCACACCAGATTCTCCTTTATGTGAGATGAGTAGATGAGACCTGGATGGGTTAAGCATGCTGCAGTCTAGCTCCTCAGTGACTATTCTGAGCTCAGCCCTCCCTCAGACTGTTGGGGATGCAGTGGACCCATGGTCAGGTTTGGCAAACACCCAACAGAGTGGCTGGAAAGTTCTCAGGCCATGAGAATGGCATACTGATATGTATTCCTGAAGCTGTGGCTTGCTTTTCAAGGCAGATATAGCTACCATTTTCTGATAGTTGTTTCCACAGGAGGGAGGTATCTGGGGCAAGAAGCAAAAGCCTAGTGAATCATAGCATTTTGGAATAAAAAGAAGCTCTGCAGTACAAAACCCAAAACAGAGGACCCTAGGCAAAGAACTGCCCATTTCATCCAACTTTGCTATCATTTTTTTTTTCTTGAAAGCAAGAGGGAAGAACTGGAGAAAAGATGAAGCAAGTACCAACCTCATTCAAACAGCATTAAGAATTCTGATCTAAGATGGGAAGCTAAAGATGGAGCCTACAACAAGTACTTAAATTTAGAGCAATGCAGAGTCCTAATCTAGCTATTTCCCCTTGGCTTCTTAAACTCAATAGTTCATTTAAAATAAGCGATTGACATAATCTGTGTGTTTATTTTTGTGTGTGTATAGTAGTATATTTGGAGGTGGTCAAATAGTATAAAAATATTCGTAGGTAGCTCATTCACTAAATTATAAGAAGAAAGAATTTAAAACATGCATGTGATATTACACAGACAACTGCTAGTCA
The DNA here is from genome assembly GCF_003343035.1 of Apteryx rowi. NCBI lineage: Eukaryota > Metazoa > Chordata > Aves > Apterygiformes > Apterygidae > Apteryx > Apteryx rowi. The sequence continues at coordinate 1,472,741 of NW_020448263.1, forward strand.
AAAATGGAAACACTGTGTATAGTTAGTAATGAAGATACTGACTTAGAACAGTATCTCCAGTTCTGAGAGGAACTGACCTATTTTTTCCTCCAGTCCTGCTATTTATATATATAGTTGCAGGTAGTTTTGTTCAAGTTCAGGGTCAAGTTGTCAGAGCCAAGTCACTCTGCATCCATAAAGCCTCCACAGGCAGAGTGCGAGTGTGCACCAGGACCTGGCCGTCCCACCCTGTTACCTCTGCCTGTTCCCCCCGGGAGTGCAGCCAGTTGGCATGCTCCCCTCTGAGCTCAGAACATGAGTGTACACATGGACTCCGCACTCAGCCAAGATATTTGGTCAACCAAGCTACCATGACATAGTAGATACAGCAAATACAATCCGTGTGAATACATTTCTGTTGCATTCTCAACACCATGATCCTTTCCTATTTGTTTACTCCTTTAGCTCCAACTCTGTCTGAATTGCTTTATCTCAGCCATTTTACATGCAGCTTGCTGCTTGTAAAATGCCCTGGTGTCCTGATTGTACCGATGAAGTTAAAGCCATTCTCAGAAGATAGATCAATTGCCTGTCACCTATTCATAATTAGTTCTTGAAACCACGACAACTACTTGCAAGCATAAGGAGAGTGTTAGCAGGTGTAAACAAGAGGTGGGTTGTAATAGTCTGAGACAGAGCAATACATCTCTCAGGTCTGGTGTCAGCACGTGCATCATTCGTTACAACCTGAAGAAAATCTTGCAAAATTGTTGTGTGGAGCAAGCTGAGGGGATAATGAAGAGAATGGATGCAATGGTACCAGATGGACATAGGTATTTCTCAGAATTCCCTCCTTTTTATATAACAAAAAGAATAGCTATCATTATCTTGTCTTCAGTGCATTACAAATTTAGTGCTTCCAAACTGTTTTGACCTTCCTGTCAGTACCAAGAGAGAGTAGAAATTGCCTCACTTGACTTTAAGCTTGTATGTTATGTGTGTTATGTGTGGAGTTTAAGCTGGCTGAAGACCAGATGTGGGTCAAATGGACACTAAGGGAAGCTGCAGAGGAAGATTAATTTTGCCTGTCCCAAGTAGCTATCTTTAAAAGGGATGGATCACTACCCTGAGGTGCCTCTCTCTTCATTTGCTGACTTTATAGTGAATCTAAATATTGTTTTTAGACAATATGCTTGATTTTTAGATTGCCAATGTTAGAGAAGAGGAATCCTGTCTAAAAGACCCATGGGAAGCCATACATGCATTACTGTTCTCATTAGCTAACAGAGGCAGAGTTTATCTGTTCTGGGCCATTTAAAAGAATGTAAGTATATTGTGTGTTTTGGGAAACATAGCTATTTTACAGCCCTGTTCTGGACTCTAGGTGTGTCTTCAGAGCATATTCTACTGAACTTGTGCAAGCAGTAGCTACATCTGCTTTTTGCAGAAGCTTTACAAAGTTCCTTTAACTGCTCAAAATCATTCAAGGGCACTTCTGCTAATATTCCTTGTTGCTCTATTGTACGTTCTGGAACCTTTACTAAACAGCTGTCTTTCTGCAGCAACTTCTCGGAAAAGCACACTAAAACTTCTGAGGCATTAGAACAGCCCTACACATGGTTCCTTGGTGAAGGAAAACGTAAAACATTCCAATATTGAATCAACAGCTGAGACAGATGCGCAGAATAGTGATCAAGGCTGATTGTTCTAGCATAGCACAGAAAAGTATGTTCTAATATAACTCTTGTGTCAGACACTGTCAGGAAATGAGTTCTGCACTGAGCTGTGTAAACTCTGTTTTTATACGAGTCTCAGTGTGACTTTTTGAGTCATCCTGACATCTCTTCCTAGAAGGCAGGTTCTGTTTAAGAATCTTTTGTGGCTCACACTTCAAATTACAGATACGCACCCTGGAAGGTTTTGAAATGGCTCCGGGACTTTTGAAAAGCTATGTTCCTATATAACTACATCAAGGAGTAAATAACTTTGTTCCCAATGAAAAATCAGGTAGTATTATTGTACATGATAGTATTTGTACCTTAGAGACAATCATTATGGCAGATGCTGCACAAGCATATAGAGATTCCCTGCTCCAAAGAGTACTGCTATGGTATTTAGTTAGGAGATAAAAATGCTACAGAAAGGACAAGCCTCTTTTCTTGCAGAAGCCTATTGTAGCTGTCTGAGGATTTGCTTTTCAGAAAAGCTACTTGAAATGAAACTTCCTAAGGGTCTCAGGATATTTCTGATTGCAGACAGAGCTGTGGGGATCAGTTTCTGCTCACCACAGAACAAACAAGGCCTCAGCAGTGCCTCTGCAGTCTTCCTGTGGGACTGATGATGGGGAAGCCAGAAAACATTGCAGCCAGAAACATTCACCTATTACCATTCACCTAGTCTCCCGTCAAGGAAAAGACAGTGCTGTGCTTATGTTTTCCAGAAGAGGTCTGGAGCAGGACCAAGCTTGAGAGGATGTCAGCAGCCTTTTGTTGATGACTTGAGGGACCACTAAATTTAGGAAGAAGATTCAGAGTGGTTGAAATAGATTTTATTGGAGCTGAAAGGTTTCAGCAGTAGTGGGAGAGGCTAAGACAGGGTCATCTTGTGAAATCAAAAGGTCCAGGGTACATACAGCACAGGCATACATATGTGCATGGAGGACTGTAAACCACTCACAGTATGGACTGTATGTTCAAGGCATTTGACTTTCGATCTCCAATGTCCTGCCTAAAACACCCTATTAAAGCTGAAGGTTTAGACCAGAGACATGGGAACCCAAGCCCTAATATGCAATGAGGTCATATTATGGGCCTTGAAAGTCAGTTTGTGGGAAATAGAAAGTTCAGACTTTCTCTCCTGTTAGGTGTTTTTAATGGAGAAAGGAGACTAGGCTTTCAAAAGGATTTTCCTTTGTTGTTGGTCTTGAAGCTAATATTTCTTCTGCTAGGGTCCCCCCTGCCAAGACATGTTAGTAACTGGAGGGCTGAGGTAAACACAGGTATAGCCTGCCCATGCTCCTGAGCTGCTGGTAGCCCATGTGAGGTAGCAGCACCTATAATTACTATTTAGCAGATCTGTAGTTGAGGATTGTGGCCTTTGTCCCAGAGCTCTGGGTATCATTTGTCCCTTACAACTTGTTTCTGGCTTCTCATCTGGTAGTATTTTCCCTGCCCTTAGCTTCAGATCCTTGCATGTACCCTGGTAATAGATTTTGGCTTGAAACATCATGCTGGACTATGGGTACTTTGGTCTCTTATGAGGCTGACAAGAAAGCAGTTGTGATATTGGGGTTGCTCAAAGAAAGCTTGGCAGTGATTTTCTAGGGAAACGTTAGAAATAACTCTAAGTTTCRGTTTAGGATAAGATTCTTTTCCTGTTATCTCCAGCTATCCTTCTTTGAGGCTTGGTGGCCAAATAAATCTGATCTCCCCAAAGTCACTTGTTCGTTTTTAATTTTATTGCTTGGCTGAATCTCAGCTATATTCATTCTCCTGTATGCTTTATCCCTTCACTTGGTCATTTTCTCCTCCTTTTCTCTATGCATTTGTTAAATTTCAATCTATCTTTTCTATATAGTTTCCCTTTTTCTTAGCCTTAGTGTCCAGACAATGAAACTTTCCTTTCATACTTGCTTGATGAGATTTCTTGCCACACTAATCCTATCTGATCTGTAGTCAAGAATTTTTTGTTACTTGTGGAATTTCAAAAAATTTCCAAGGCTGTTTTTCAAGTGTTTCCTGTTTCTCAAGCTTTCTTTTACAAGATCAAGGTCCTGCAGTTTTGTACTGGCTGTTCTCCATACAGGTTGCCTTCGAAAGTCTACTTCTGTGTCTATTCATTTTGAATAAGAAATATTATTTTTCAGTTTTTAATGGAGTACATGCTCAGACTGAGGAAATAAACATATTACAACACATGTCCAGAAGGCAAAACCTTTTAAAACATCCCTATTTGCTGTGGTTTCCTTTCCTTTTTGCTCAGGACTTTCATGTAGCCTATTTATCTTAGGTCATTCATTCAGAAGTTGCAAAGGTCAGGGAAGAAGTCTTCAGCTTCTGATTGCTGTAGCTGGAACCTAACTTTAAAGTAGCGATTCAGTGTATGACCTTGATCTGGTAGTAATACAGCTTTAGACAGAATCCTTGATTTCATCACACCCAACTATAAACTTGGTCCATATGAACACCAGGTGCTGCTCCTGGAAAACTGCTAAATAGACAGAGTCTGAGAAAAGGGGCCAGTTAAATAGTTTAATACCTAACAGATGGACTTCCTCAAATAGAGAAGTCTTTGGTTTTCTATGGACAATGCCTTTCAGAATTGAGGGTGGTCTGTTAAAAAGAAACACATAAAATCTGGGGGTTGTTTGGCTATAGGAAACAATAGCAACTTGCTAATTATAGCTTGTGTTTAAGTAGTGTGGAGTTGGGTGAATTTTATTTTTGAATCTGAAGTTTTCAAAAGTTTGAAGAGGTGATCAGCTGTGACAGATTTTTTACAGGAAAATTATGGTAATTACAAGTGACATACATCTTTTAGCTTTATAATATAAACAGAAAAAGACTGTTTATTCTTTAGAGAAATTCAAAAGGAATAAGAAAATATATTTTGTATTACCAAGAATAAATTTGCTACTCAAAGCATTAGCATTCATTATGCAAAATTCTTGGTACTTGTATACCATACAAATTTACAAGAGTAATTACAAATCCATACATTCAGTTATATACATTCAGGTACAAGGCATAACAATAATAGTGGCAAACTAATGGAAATCAATTCAGATCAGACACCAAAACCAAGCAAAAACTATTAAAGTAAACCTTCATTAAAAATTCAACACCTGTATTGCCTGTGGTAGGATTATAATAAAATAAACATAGGTTTGTAAAATAAGGCTTTATCTTGGATACCAAAAAAATCCTTGTGCAAGACAGACTACAGGTTTTTTGATTCTGTAACAACAGTCAAACAAAAATGTCTTATGAAAAAGAACTTCTTCCTGTAAGACGTGTTGCACTGGAGTCCAAGTTGCACCTCATTTTCTCCAGCTTTGTGTATGCGTGTTGTTAAGCTTGTGGATGAGTATTTCTGAGACAGGATTTTTTTTTTAGAAAAGCTAAGTGAACAAAACTCTTCTTATGGCACAGGTGCAACAAACTGGCAAATGAGTAGTGAAGTGAAGCACAGTAAAGGGAAAGAGATGTGAACGTTGATGAAAGATGCCAGCTTTGGAAAAGAAGGATGAAAGTCAGCCGTTAGTTTTTACCATATCTCTAGCTGGAAATAAGGCCTTTCTTGACTCTCATTTGAAACATCCATTTTGGTCCTTTTTATTCTTTTCTTCATTATAGGATCGATAGAAATCTGCATTTTGCCTTAACTTGCAAGGGCTGCCCTTGTTTTATAGTGAACCCAGGTGCTCAGTCCCACTGAATTCAAATAAATTTCTTCAGTTCTTAGAATGGATAGAGGCTTGCACCTGCCTGATACTGTCTTCAAGTGACAGACCTTCCTTCGAAAAGAGTCAGCAAGAAAGGCCTTATTTACTATTAAATGTTTATAGCTGAAATAACATTAAATGAAAGGCTCATTTGAACAGGGCTCTGTGACATACCCAGAACACATATAAGGCAACAAACTGCACTCAAGGCAAATGGAACAGGCGGAACCCTATGAATTCAGGTGTAAAACTAAAATGTACAAAAACTGATAAAACAAGCACAAYATATCCTTCTTCTAGAATCCAGTGCTCCTTGTAGTTTCCTTCCCTTTCTTACCTTTTCTCTCAACTGGGATATCTGTAGAGATCTGGCCATCTTGACCCTCCAGGGAATGACCCAATAAAAAGTGCTAATTGCTACTGAGAGACTTTGGGTAGGCCTGAAAGATGTTGCTTGGAGGCATATTTATTTTAAATAAAAATGGAATTGGAGAGGCTGCAGCAGAACTCTACCAGCTTGAGGAAATCTCAGAGAGAATTTTTTTTAATAGTTCACTCAACTTTTTATTATTTCAAATCATTTATTAATGGTACAAAGTGTCTACATAAGAACTTTTTATTGTTTCAAATACCTGCATATTGAGCAAACTTAGGCACATAAACATTTTGGATTTTCCTTATACTTTACAAAGGATTTCGAAGGAAAATGCTGGAGTTAGCTAAAATGACCACTTTTCCAATAACCTACTTATCTGTATACATGTTTCTTAGATGCCCACAGACTTTTGGAAATTACATGATTATTAAGGCTATTTTGGAGAAGACAGTTACCACATTTGCTCAACTGGTTCACATTGCATAGTCTACCGGGATATCTTTAAAATGTTTAGCCTCTGCTGATACTCTCACATCCTCAGGAGTTACTTTTTATTGGGTACAGCAGTACTATGGTTTTCTCATTGCTTTATGTCAGCCTATGGAAATCTGATTGCTGGGTTGGGTCCTTCTTTGTGTGGGTTTGATCTCACACATCTAGATCTACCAGTACTGAATGATATAAAATCTATTCCTCAGAGAGTAATAAATGACTTCCTCAGAGAGTGATAAATGACTTCACCTCAGCTCCGTGAAGAAAGAGCAATTTTCTCTCCTTCCTCCCTTACTTACTATTGTGGCCATTTTGGAAATTCAAGGCTCACAGAGATCTTATTTCAACTGTTTCACACCATTTCTACAATACATGCCGTTAATTTATGTTATTACTTTTCTTGTCCACATTCTACTTATTATAAGGGGCTGGCCTCAGTATGAACCTTGAGAGACTGCAACGCAGGAGCATTAAAGAGATTTAAATCCCTTAATGTTCAAAGCTTTAAAAACTATTTTAAGATATGGCAATTAAAGGTGACAAGCTGCAACTCTTTAATCCTGAGTGGCTGCCTAGAGTAACAGGATCCCACAGAGTAAATTACAGGTGTGGCTCAGTAGAAAATACACAGTGTGTCCTATTTCTCCCCTTGCCCTTTCCCCCCATAAAAACTAAAACTTTCAAGAGATAAAAAAACCAATATAGATTGTTATTTTGTTGAAAGATGCCTTTTTTGGAGAAGGGAAAGTTATAATTGTGCTGGACAATAACATTAGCTATTCAAAGTGTGCAACTCCTCCTGCAGGAAATGTAGCCCCTGGGGATGAGGAGCTGTTCCTTCAAAAAAATTTTCTGGAGAAAAGGGTTGGAAGCTACTGTCGCAATCTCAGGCAGTACTGGCAGGCCAGTCATGATTAATCTGGAGGTAATGTTCAGACATCCTTTTTGACCCACTTTATAAAAGTCCACTTGAGCCATTTGCAGTCACAGTCATGCATACTCAGTCTGGGAGGGTGCATGGCAGCTACAGCATTTGGAGGACAAGAGAAGAAGGGATGGCTTCTGCAAACTAGCTACCGTGTTCTCTACCCGTTTGAGATGAGCTTGATGTCCCTCCAGTACCACTCATCCTACAGCTCCAGTTAAATGAGACAAAATTATGAAGCAAAATGTAGAAGCTGTGCACTCTGGGCAAACCTGAAAGTACAGGCCAAATTCACCTCTAGTGCAGAGATGCAATTTCTCAGAAGTCGGGGGAGCTATACCCCCATACATTACAGGTATATTTGACAAGCTTGCATTCCTTTTCTGTTTAAAGGAAGATGACAAAACTGGTTCCTGTTAGTGTTCACCTGGGAAATGCTAGCCAATATAAAGGCACCATTCAGCCTTGGCCATTCTCTGTGGCCAGAGAAAGTGGCACAGAACAGAAACCACTGCAGAATTGAATATTTTCCATGTATTCACTCATACCCATTGCTTGAACTAAACTACAGCAACCCCTTTTAAGACCAGCTATATAGTTAAGAAGTGAGCTGCTGACAAAGTTAGCAGGCTGAAGGAGACACAAATGAGTCTTCYTCTTTCAAAAGCTATTTCATATACTGTACACTAACCTCTAAATATTAAAGTGTTATCATTGTTATAAATTCCAGTTATCTTTTTTCACCACCCAAGAATACTGTAGCCATTGCTAGTGATCTTAGCTGAGCCCTAAACAAGGAGTTCTTTCTGAGAAGCTCTCTGTAGGCAGAGCATACGGCTGGCTGTTTTTTGTTTTTTTTTTTTTTTTTTACTGAGCTGCATATTATGTATTCATTTTATGTATCTCTTATCTTTGCCATGGCTCATGCTAGAAGGCTCTTTAAGAAAACAATCTAAAAAAAACCTCTATACAGTATGAACCCACACCTCTCTATGAATTGCAGTATATGTATCTTTGGTTCATCTCATGCACTGGATAATGCAGGGGTATGGATTTGTTCTTTACAAAGACAGAATGACCTTCTTCTAAACACTTAATTGATAGGCAGAGTCATTCTTATTTGTTGAAATGCAAGGGAGCCAAGAAATGTTACATGGAAGAAATAGTGGTGCTGCTTATATCTCCTCTGTTGTCTGGGCAGAACAGTTGATAATCAGCATGCCCATCTTGCACTTTATCTGTGGCTTGAGTGGGATGTGTTGCTGGCAAAAGCAGAAATCTTGAATTTTGCAGTTGGGAAAAAAACAAGACAATCACTCACCGATTGAAATAAAAGTGACAGATGTGAATAATAAAAAAGTCAACATCACATCTAGCCTTTTTCCTCAAGCCAGAGATTCCCTGTTAGACACGCTGCCTCAGACACTGATATTGTATCACACAACTGAAGGAAAGATTACATTTGGTTATGGCTCAGATGGGAGATCTCTAGGGTAAAAACCCACAATGAGGTAGAAGCAGATCATCAGGTGTCACTCTTCTTCCTGAATCAGTCTTGGTCTGGGAATACCTCAAGGGAACAGCCTTGCCACAGTTGCAATTTTATTTGTAGCTCAATAAGAAACCTGAGATCTGGGGGTAGAGTTCTGCATTAAAATGTTAGTAAAACCTTTTGAAGAGATGATCCTTCCAGTTTCTGATTTCTGCCTCAGTTTGTTGCTTCCCTAGTTATGTCAGTGCAGTCATTAGTGGGACTGTATAATTACTTGAAGCAGTGGTGCACAGGTGGGAGTGAGAGGGCAAGGCAGGAACAGCTTAAAGAAATTTTGCAGCCAGAGCTATTCAGAGATGGTTTCCCCTCGGGACTTGTGACAATTGATGATCTAGTCCCTACAGTATTTCTCAAGCAGTAGCAAAGCTCTGGTTGAATGCAGAAGGGAATGTTAGATTCATTACAGATGAAATAAATCTTCATATTTTTGAAATAGATATGTTCAGTTATTGTGTCTAAGTTGGATATCAGTTTAAGTAGTTACCTTCCTGCCTATCTAGTTGCTTCAGTGACTTTAACCTGCTATCGTATTCTCTAACTCCTTCCATTAACAGACAGACTGGTGTAGGCTGTTGTCAAACTCAGTAGCAAGGGAAATGGTTACTGCATACATGCATTTTCTATTCTGCAGCATTTTGTATTTGGGCTGCTGCTTGGGATAGGCTCAGAAGATATGTACTGATTCAGAAAGAGGGTGGTGCGGCTTATTTATCAGGTATTTGGTGAATTTCAAGGATGTAAAAAGGGAGAACAAATATATTGAGGAAGTGGTAAAAAGGTCTAGTGGCAAAAATACTGGCTGTGCTGTACCTTCTTCCCTTCTCTCCAGAGTCAAATTTGGTAATGGAGAAGGGGCTCTGTAATATCATGGGAAGCAGTCAAATTTTAATGAAAATCATACCTTTGGGGGAGAATTTACTTCCTGTTCTTATGAAGGCACCTAAAAATGTTATAGTGAAGACTACAATATCTCATGGGAAGGGTAGAATTCAAATTTCAATTAAGATACCTAAATTTAGGTGCCTACGTGTAGGCAACTATGCTGGAGCTAGGGATGTCACTCAGTCCCCCCCCCACAAGCACCTGGTGCCAGTTGAGATGCTCTAGGGTATCTCATCTGGCTACCAGCTGCTAGTTCAAGTGGACAAGAGTGTTGGCAAGGCCTTGTGCCATGTCCGTCAGCCCTGTACAGATGTCTCRGATATATTGCAACATGCTTTCACACACAGTTTCAGGGCCAAGCAGTTGGATGAGGTAGGGGTGGTTAGAGCACTTGTCCAGTATATAGGAACACTAGGTGCAATGTCTTCTTGAGTCTTTGGAGAGAGGAAATAAAATTCAGCCCCAAATAGAAGCCTAGAATAGAGAAAGAAACATCTCACTGCCTGACTAGCCAGGTAGATGCTTCTGATGTACCACTTGGTGTGGAGTAGCCTCACACTCACCAGTGAGAAAATGTGAGCAGGAGTGGGGCTAYGTAGCCTCATGGTTAGGGATTTTGTCTGGAAGGGAGTAAAATGTGGCTCCAATTCGTAGTCTTAAAATTATTGCAGCAATTTATTCATTAATTGTTTATTGTAAAAGTAAATGCACAAGCATGCAATCCATATTGTATAAGCCTCCAGGAGTGCTCTAAAAATAGAGTATGCTATTTATACACACATGTTCTCTTTTTCAGTCTCTGGACCGGTGAATTCCTGATCCATTCACGTAAAGTGGAAAAGCAGGAGCAAGAAGGGGTAAATGGTGTGTGTTGTGTACTTTTACATTCCCTTCCTAGCATTCTCAAAGCCCCATGTTTAGTACACTCTATAGAAAAGCAGGTGATTTGGATGTAAACACTCCAGGGATGAGGGGGAAGCTCAACCCTAGTCCCTGGGCAATATCTTCAACAGTAGACCTGCAATAAGAATAAGAAATCATGAACACTGTCTTTGAGGGTAATATTTCAAACACCCCTTGATATTGCCATGGTTTCTGGTTTTAGTTGAGATCAAAAAAAAAATTTTTTTTCTTGGAAAAAACTTAAGTGCAGTGAGTTGAATTAAATTAAATGAAGGACTTTTCTGCTACACAATTATATTCTAATTATTTTATTATTATTATTATTTTTGCTAAAGACTGTTTTAAATATCTTGACCTGACATTATTCTCATGTCTGCTTAGTTTTATAGCTATTAATCTATTCTAAGCCCCCAGGTAGTGTAAGATTCCTGCCAAGGATATTACTAAAATGCAGTGCAGGGGCCAACTGTGCACTGCAGTAGGACTGACTTCACAACAAATCTGTATTTCCCTTTTAAAATACTATAATGCACAAATGTATTTAATAGAAAGCAATTGTGGAGCTTTTAACTATATATAACATGAATGTGAAGCCAGAGAATTATTTTAGCATCCAGTTTTCCAGACTTTACTATTTGCATAATTAGTCCCTAGAATAATGGTACTAGAAAGCTGACCATAATAATTTAGTTGTGATACAGCTGAAACAACTAGGTGTATTGATGCATCTATCAGAGTATGCTCCTATGTCAGAGGGCTGCATCCTACCTTTAAGAAAAGAGGGGCTATTAATATTGCTAGTCTAGTCAGTCTAAAAGTGGTTAAAAGCTGCTTTTCAAGATTTCCTTGAACAGATCTGTAAATGGGTGTTGTAATTGAACTCTGAAATTTATGAGAAAGTATATGATCTACATATACAGAGCTAAATAGCTATCACTTCAAGGGAGTGTCTAGTATTATCTGTTCTCATGTTGGAACAAACCAAAGCTAGACTTCTGTGTTTCACTACAAACTGTAATATCATAACCTTGAGAAATTTGTAAGGACTCACCAAATCYATCAACAGAATTATACTCCCCTTTTAATATAGCTATCTCTTCTCCTTGATGATAGCAGAGAAGGGACAGTTTGGATTAGTGTTTAATCAGTAGGTTCTTTGACTTGGTCTTGAAATGTCAGTTCTTAATCTCCCTTACCTTGAAAAATGAAGATGTTAGGATTTGATGTAATAGCTTTGTCTGAGGGGCACAGTAATTCTGTCAATATTCACCTCACAGAGAGTCTTGCTCATAACCCAGGCTGCAGTGCACTTCCACTGTCATGACAGTAGTCTCCATTTCATGTGACTGGGTGGCAAATTCAGAAGTTTCATCTGCAAATTTTCTTCAGCTTTAAACACATGCATTTAAACTTGTATTTCAGGGAAAAGTTAGCAAAAAATAAAGCCAGATTGGGACAGTGGGTATCTTTAGCAAAACTGCATGAAGGAATTATTTGTGATATCCCTGATAAAAGCTATTATTGTGTCATAAAGGTGAATTCAAAAATGTATTTCTAAGGTTCTATTAAAAAAAAAAACTCAAGCATTTTCTGCCCCCACCGCAATATATCTTAATTTACAGGTGACAATTAAGCACTTGGATTTCATGGAGACAGAGGTCATGTAAGAACTTAGAGATCTATCAGTCTCTAATGACTTTTCTGTGAGCTCTTTGGTGGAAGTGTGAAAGACAGATGAAAAAATAGGCTGCTATATTACATGATTATTCTTTATATCAACAGAGAAAGTAGCTGTTTTGCACATTTTGAATCCAAATACTAGCCCCTCTGGCCATTTTACAACTTGCTCAAGTCACAGTCATTCCTAAACTAATTTCTTAAAGGCCCATCTGCAGTTTTGTCTGGTTGTCCTGTCACAGTGAGCTTTGCAGCTATTGAAAAAATAGCAGCAAATATAGATTACTGAGTTTTGATTTGATACCTTCGATCAGTGCTGGTGTTGTGGTGACTTTGGCTTTCTAAGGATAACTTATGAACCAATCCTGCTTTCCATGAGTTTAAGCTATACTAAAACTTTGCCACCAACAGGATTAATTATAATTATCCCAAATTCTTTTAAATGTAGCAGTAGTTAAGAGACTAAGGGCTCTATCCCAAGTCAAGTCACTGAAGTCAAGGAAAGATATGCASATTATATCCAGAGTGCAAGGCAAGTAAGTGTCTTTCTTTGTGGGCTCGTAGCACAACTGTGGCCCCTCAGGCATCCACACTGGCAGACTGCTGGAGTTCCCTGCTGTTCCTTTCCATCTTCTGCACTTTGTTTTCCTTCCCAGGAAACCAGAGCAGGGTTTTAAAGGTGGAGCTAAGGTGCACAATATCTTGTTCAAACACAACAGTGGAAAAGGATCAGACAGCGGGTGAGAAGGGCTTTCAAATCTCTTAGCATGAACCTTTCCCTAACAATTTCAGCAGACTGTAGATATGGCTGTAGACCAGCATTGCAGGCCAAGTTTGAACAAACAACAAGAAGTTAATGTAGGTAATGCAGATGAGAGACTATTTAACAGCAGACAGTGTCTCCTGCATCTTACTTTCCATGGTATTACAAAAGCTTTTTTAAAAGACCAGTCTTGATGTTTTCTCATTCCCTTCATACTTAAACAAGCAGTTTTTAAATTATTTTAGGTCACAATGCTTTGTATTCTTCCTTACTTGTTGATGGCTTCAGATGCCACACCTAAAAAATTAGACTGCAAATGTAGTTAATCTGGAGGTCATTATACTTCACATAAAAATGTGAAGTAATTAAAAATTACATCCTTACTTACACTTAGCATATGTTAGTAGGCTGCAGATAACACACCCTCTTCTGTATTTGCTTATGTTTCTGTGTTAACCTGGGATAATAGTAATGCCTCATTTCCCACAGAATATTTCTATACTCAAATTCTTCAGGGTTACCATTACGTTTTTTACATTTCTGTCACGCACCACCCAGGTTTCAGAAGCTGGTACCAATGCCACAGTAATGAAGGGAATTGAGACTTATATAATATGCTCAGTGAAATCATAATCACATATTTCCTTTTCAGCTTTTCTTATTCTATTAAATTTCACCATACTACTGTCAAAGTATTTTCTGGGATTAACACCAGCAAACCTCTCTTAAAGTTCAGTATTACTCAAGAATATAAAAAGAAAATGGCACAGGATGCTGTCAGTATTTCTCTTGTCTTTAGAGTTTGCCATTTTGTGAAAAAAAATAGCTGTAGAACAGATTCATCTGCACTTGGAGGTAATTTCATACAGGCTAGTGTTAAGCAATACTAACCTTCCTTTTACATGTCAAGTGTCTTCAGTCAATGCCCAGGTAGCTACTGTTCATGTTGTGGGCCCCAAGACTTTTTCCATGGCAGGAGTAAACTTGGACAAAAAGTCTATACTTTCTAGACAAGCCTATTCAAATTCAAGGCAGGGGAACCTCCCTGTTCTTTGTTGCTCCTCCAACAGAGGATGTGTGGACTCAGCAATGTGCACAGCCTACTGCTACCACAGGAGCCCAGGGTAGCTCCAGACAGACCATGGAGGATATCTTTTGGAGAATGGAGGACAAGGCATGGTGGAAACATCCGATCCTGCCACAGTGCCTTTACTGGGAGCAGAAGATATTCAAGGACCTATAGTAACAGATAAGGGAGTTCAGACAGAAGAGGGGGAATTTAGCATTAGCTCAGCAAAAGCTACACAGAACACCCTGGCATGGCAAGATAGCTTTGCCCCATCTGTTTTCTGAGCACCGTATGAACTTAGCAACATTCTGCCTGGTGGTGAGACTCAGCAGTCAGGGACCAGAGGGGATGGACCATATTCCATCTGCCCTACCTGGAAGGTTTGATCTGGAAGAGTCTGTGGGTGATGCAAGTGAATGAAATAGTGAGTGGGGGACTAGCAAGGTGAGGCGAGACCCACAGGTCAAGTGGAGGAAATAGCATTATTTTTCCACTGTAATTTCAGTTAGTGTGCAGATGTGGCTTGTGAACTCCCAGAGCCAAATCTGATGCTGTTCAGGAAAAGCAACTTTACCTTTACAGTAATGCTGGAATCACTGATGTAGCTGGTTCAATTATGAAGTATGGATTAAACCTCTTAAAATAAACTCTAAAATGAACAAATGTAGCCTTTCATATGAAACAAAGATGCTTAATTGCTTACAAGATGATACCCTTGAGAAATAAAGCTCTCTTGGTGTTAGATTCTGAGGGGGAGAAATTCAGTGATTAGTAATGATGAGATGTGGCAATATTCATTACTTCACCTTGGAAAGATACCAAAGTGAGGAATTTCAGAAGTTTTATGGTGTAGTAGTTATCTGCTAAAAAACAGAGGTCCATCACTATTTAATAAAGCCTACATGTAGTTTTTCCTAATGGAGAGCCACAGTAAATGCATAGCAATGGTCAGTACTAAAATGATTTTTCATATGATCAATTCAGCAGTTCATATAGTTATGAGTATCTCTTGGGAGAAACTGCAGGGGAAATTGGCGGCATAAATAATCCAGACCTATTTTTAGAAATTAAAGTATGAAACAAATGAAAGATCCCAATTAATTTTGCTCCCTTCTTACTATCTTTCTTATCTGCCACAGAGGGAGAATCACCTAAAATGGGGTAAAAGACATTAAGCAGAGTATTGACCAGGACCTCTATTCCACCATATGTTTTTCTTAAGCTGGTAACACAGTGTTGGTTGAACTGAGGTAAAGTTTAATCATAACCTACTTAAAATCAGAAATCCCTGTCACTACAATGCCTTAATGTCATGGTGCCAGGGATGTTAACTGTATGTTTCACATATGTTTGTAGTTAACCTAACATTACTGAATCTTAGCTAATTTTGTATTTACTTTTTTCTTGAAGATGCATAGTAGAATAGCTAGCATTTAACTTTGAAGGTAAGTATAAACTGAGAAAAACTAATCTGATTGTAACTGCATAATGTTAACCAGTTAGGGAAAAGCTAGCTGTGATGCAGAGAAACAAGGGGAAAGAACTGTAGCTGTTAGATTTCATATCACGTACACTGAACCAATATTTTCCGTATATCATGTGTGAGATGCTTCTGCCAAGTGAGAAAGCATCATTGTTTTTACCTACACAGAATAATGGCAGAAATGAGAGGAAGCACCATAAATCTCTGCCAAACATTATAAGTGACCAGAACTCTGTTCACCATCTTTCTCTCCACTCCCCATTWGGGCATGTGGGGCAAAAGTCCCCAAAAGAGACAAAAGTGGGGCAAGAGTACCAAAAGATACTGCATGAGAAGTAGGTGAAAGAGAGCTGGGTAGTCTGTCTACAAGAACTGAACAGGTGTGATACCCCATATAGCTGTGTACAAGTTGCAGGTGTTGAAGTAAGTTAATGTGAAACCTTCTGGTGGATGCTGGCAGCAATTTTTCTCCTCTTTATGCCACTCTCTCTTCTCTGTGGTAGTTTGTATGAGAAGTGAGAGGGAGTCAGAAAGGTCATCTGGCTGCCTGCTCAGTGATGGCAACATTGGCCCTTAATCTCAAGGAAGCAAAAGCTGGGGAATATTTGCTGCCTGCCCATAGCCAGTTGGGGTGTGCAATATCATGGGCAAGGAGTAATGGGGCTGAACAGACAACTACATTTACCCACCCTGAAAACTCTACCCTTCTGGCTGTTTGTTCTTTCTGTTAATATGGGGCTGTCAGGACACATTGCTTCAGTGGTCACTTCTCTCTGTTAATGTCAATCTCAGCAAAGCAGGCAGCAAAAGCCCAAGGCACACTGACATTGAAGCCACTGTGAGAAGTAAGGTCATCCCGCCCCAGTTTGGTAGCCATTCTTCACAAGTGAGGCCTCGAGCAGGTGGGAAAGATGGCTCCAGGCAGGGTGTACAATGGCAAAAAACACCGTGGACAATAGCACATCAACATGAGCACACAGAATGAAGTTCTTACACTTGGGCTAGAGAAAGGACCCAAGCTTGCACACCCTTTCAGAGGTTAGTTGAGTGTATGTACCAACAGAATGACAGCTCCAAGGCACCAACAGAGGCTGTCAAGGCCAGATGTGCAAGTCCCATGGGCCCCTTTCACACCCAAATCAGATACAAGTAACCCAAGTGACTTCTCCATGAAGGTGCTGGGGTACCTCTCTTCCAAACACAAGCCTGGGAAGAATCTGACATGCTTTTTTGTGCCTCAGAGACAGCCACCAACGTGCTGTCTGGGGTGCTGCGGGGGGTGGTGGTGTTTGCATTGCAGTGGCTTCTTCCTAGTGGCTCTGGGCATTTGTCACAGAACAAGTCGTGGGGACAACCTCAGCTTGGCAGCTCTTCTGCCACCTGTAAGCAGTACACAAAAAGTGCTGACAAATGTTGTTTACCACAATTTAACTAATTACAGCACATCAACCGATATTCCTACTACTGCTAATACTGATGGAGCTGAGTGAGCGGAAGAAACAACTTAAAATACGAGAGGTTAGAGAACCCAGAGTAAATACTTCTAAAATAACTAATACTTTAAGGCCTTGTTGACATGAGTGTTTTCACTCACATAAGTGTTCCCATGTATTAAAATAGGATTGCTTATGTGAATACATCTTTGAAGAATCAGATCTTATGCAATGTAAGTTTTTTCAGTTTGTAAGTTTTAATATGACTATTGATGTCTTTTCTTATAAGAACAAGTGGATTGTATTCTTTAATGTCACCTCTTTCTAGTTAGGTTTTACATATATTTTTCTCCATTGCTTTAACTCATAATTTTTTGATATGTTGTTTGCCTCTCTTACTGTATCACTGTTTATATCTGTACTTGAATGCAATTCTTTTTTTTTTTTTTTTGATAATATTGGAATGAGACTCAAATATCTCTGATGATCAATTTCTTCATGTATCAGTAAAGTCTCTTTTATTCCTTTGATGACTTTCTATGCTTTTTTGCTTTCTCAGTCTCTTTTTCAGATGTTGTTGACCTTCATACAATTCTCCATCCATGTTCTCTTCTCCTAATCAGGTAATATAATCATGAGTTTTGAGCTTTTTCCTGACTTTATCCTTTCTCACATACCATGGATGAGCTCCACTTAAGCTCTAGCCAGGAGCATCTCCTCCCACTTCCATGCACTGGACATAACAGGGTCCCTCTGTGGCTAAGGGAACCGGGATACAAGGGAAGGAGCAAGTAGAAAAGAAGTGCAGTTTTGAGAGTTAGGCAGACTTTTTTCAGAGGACAATGATTGTTAACTGTTTTCCCTCTTCTGCTTACGAATGGTCCAGAAGTGGGTTTTTTATAGTGCTTCCTCAACTTCTGAGTTGCTTTTGAATTAATTGCTATGACTATCAGTCATATTATTAGTTATGTGTACTGTGTTATTAATAATCCTAATCTCATGTGTTGTACCTGTTCCTTAGTTCAAAGGCTCGTTAACTCCACAAAGGGGTTTCAAGATGAATGTGTATGTTTCCTGTGTGCACACATATTTGTGTAAGCATCTGTTTGCAAATTCATGTTCAGAGAAGGTAAGAAGTACTGTCTTCAAAAATTTTTGCTGACAGTTTGTCATGCAATGTACTTTCAAAAGCATATAAAAATGAAAGTGAACAATTTATTGAATGAGCATTTATAGATATTGTTCTGCAATATTTGCCAACGTTTAGAATGTTTATAGAAATTTGATACAGGAGAAGGAGGGATCAGAAGCACATGAAAAGAATTTTGTGTACAAATAATGCAAACATTGCCTAATAAAGACTCCAGACAGAACAGCATGATATGGATATCGTATCTGACTCAGCTGAATCCCAATGTTTAAGTCATTATGATTAAGTAATGGATGGCTTTTGGGAAATAAATTGATGGTCTCAGACTTGCTCCTGCTGGACAGTTATCACCATCATACAAATGAAATCATTATCCTATTGCTTTACAAGCTCAGGAGAGAGATAATGAACAGAATAAGTAAAGTAGCTGTACTATGTCTTGTCCTTAGAACAAGGTAGAAGCTAATTAACAGGAGGCTATGGCAGTAACTTTTATTCCCACAGCCCTTGCATGACTTCTTCAGGGTGAAAAGTAGAACTCCTAAGGTCTATGAAACTTTCTTTTAAGTGAAATCACAGAAACAGAAGCTCCAGACAGGTACCTGTAATTCCTATGTGAAGTTGCCAGTTTTACTAAATGCCATAATTTTATACAGAATGTTTTCTTCTTACTAAAAGCTTTACAAATGTTTGGAAGACAATTCCTCACTTAAAAGCAGCCTGACCCCAGAAAAGCAACAAAATGGCTAAACAAAAGCAAAATAGCAACACACAACCATGCAGCAGTAAAGAAATAACATCTCTGGAGGAAAAAAAATCTTAAGATATTTTTCATCAGCTGAAAACTGCTTAAGAAAAGTGTATTCTGCTAAAAAGAGTTCAGCTGGATGGCTATTTGCAGCACCTAAAGCTGAAGATATATATCATAGAATCAGAAGGCCAGGAGATGTCTTAAGATATCATCTATTCTATCAGTCCTTTGCAAAGTAGGATCAACTACAGATGTACCACTCCTGACCATTGCTTGTCTAACCTGTTCTTGAAACTCTCCAGTGATGGAGATCTCATTTGTCCATCCAGTAGTACATCCCCATGTTTAACTAGCTTTGCTTTTCTCAGTTTTCCGCATGTCTGCCTGGACTCTTCTCTGCTTCAGTTTAAGCCGTGTCTTGTCTTATTGACAGAGAATTTGGAAAGCTGTTTAGTTCCTTCTTCTTTGTATCAGTCTTTCACGTACTTATATTTTTCTCATGCATCTTGTTCAATGTTCTTTTCCTAGTGCCAAGCCAGCTCAGCTTGTTCAGTTCTTCTTTGAAGGCCATGGTTTCTAGACTTCTGAAGGCTTTTGCTGCTTTCCTCTGGATTCTACCCTAAAAACCTTATTGAAGTTAATATATATGACATCTACTGTTTCCTTTTTTACCCATGAAATCACTGTCCTGTCATAGGATGTTTGATTTGTTTGACAAGATTTATTCTTGACAAACTCATATTGTTGCCTTAGTCATAACTCATTTACTTATTCTCTACAGGATCAACTCTTCAGCTTTCTCCTCTCTAAGGTATAAACTAGCCATGAAGATCCTTATTAAATCATAATGATCAATTTTTTTAAAATCATTATTATTATGGCAGTCTTCAAGGAACTGAGAAAATAAGAAGACAGCACAGGGGAGGGATTTAAACTTTTTTCTAAGAACTGTTAATAAACCAGTAAAGTCGAGTATACAGTGTTTGTATCACTCAAACCTATAAGAATTCATAAAGATTCATCTGTCTTTGGTGCTCTTAAAACAGATAGTGGTTGAACCATGAGAAACAAGGGATCTGAGCACCATTAATCCTTGTGTCAAGCAAAGGTCAAGCAAAATTCAGTTCAGGTTGGGCCCTGTGAACACTGCAAGACAAGAAGTTATAGCTATCCTGACAGCATTTTGTTCTGCACAGGGCTGATGAATCATCAGGTATCCAATGGGGATCAGCGATAGTTGCAACCAAATGTTGATAATGCATGCCAAAAAATAAAATAATAAAATAGATTAGCCTTACTCATAACAGGCAATGAATTACCTGGAAACTTTTAATACAAGTAAGATGAGAATTATCTGAGCACCCTAATGGTCTAAGTTTTATATAGTAGTTTTCACTCCAAGGATCATCTTTCCATTGGGAAGCTATCCTCATTGGGTTATCCTCATGGGTTAGTATAAAACCAACTCCTTTGTCTTTCATAAACTTTCTGCTTCTGCTCATTTTCATAGCCCTCTTCCCAGAAGATGTCTCTCCTGTGCATGCTATTAGGAAAAATAGAACAGCAATAAAGCCAACAAGACTTCTTTCTCCCCCACGAAAGGCAAAGAAGAATAACAGGTGTAGAGGGTCCCTCTCACCTCCCTGTAGCAAACTAACAGACATAAAGACTGATGATGGACTGTTTTTCCCAGTCCTCTGAAAAAATAAAATACATAAAGCATTAGTATTAAAGTCTCACTTTGCTGCTGAATACATTCTCAAATACATGCTATTATTGCTATGAATCATATAGAATAAAAATAAGATGGCAATAATGGGCTTTGGCACACCTTTATCTTGAAGAAGTCTCCTCCAGGGGATCCCAAGCAAACATTCAGGCAAAGAATGGGAGTGCTGGAGGTAGACTATCACATCTGTTGCAGAGTTTATACACTGCATAATGCTACTGGTAAAGAGGCAGAAAGAGGGAGATACGCACAGCAGATGTGGAAGCTTCATGAGGGATTTAGAGGAGAGGGGAATTCAGGGGTTTCTTCAGGCCTGCGGATGCATATTGTTTGGGAATCACACATTTCTGCAGAGGAGGAACATCAGGCTCTGAGATTTACTTATGCTGGTAAAAGTCTTGCTGGATGTAGAAACAAGGATTCTGTTGCAGAGTGAAATGAGGCCCCTGCAGTCCTCATCTCCCCCTTCACCAGACCACCACTAGTTTAATTCTGTCTTTGCTGACAGGTTTACAAATTACCTCATTAGTTCCTGTGAGTCTGCATTCTTCCACACAGTGTGCAGGAACAAATAAGCAAAGAAAAAAGCAAAGACAAAAATCACAGCAGGCTGGAATTCCTGCATTAAGTATTTGTCAGGCAACACAATGGTATGGTATAAGAAATTTATAAAATGAAACAAATAAAAAGTCTGTGTCAAAAAATATATATATTGTTCTATGTCAGCCACAGAATGATGTATCTGATTTAGAAAGTTATTGGCATAATACATTGACACTCAAACTTTACCTACAGGCACTCCATCCATATTGTGTTACTGCTAAGTAACTGATAAAGGCCAGTTTTATATGAACAAGTACTGTTGTAAGTAGTGTATACTCTAGAAATGGATATCAAAGTATAAACAATAGCTACAACTGTGCATGTATTTTCAAAGTGATAAAATTGAACCTTTTCCTATATAGAAATATATAAATGCTMTGTATTTATTGATTATCTACTAATCTTACCACTTCTGGATGATGAAACATTTTTTGGAAGGCAGCACTGCATTACACTTTTTAAAGCTAGAAACTGCAAAGGGCTTCATAGTGTCTTTAAACCCAGGTTTACTGGGTTTAGTTTTGAAAAACGTAGTTTATAAAGCCCATCCCCTTATGCCCATRGTGTGCCAGATTTGCAGCTTAGCTTGAAGGGTGGGATTCTGTGCAAAGCAATGTGTACAAAAGCTCTATATGTTCTTTTTCTTATTATCTTCATTCTACCAAACATGAATGCCTTAAGTCTCTATCTCAGTGCCTGAGGAATTTATTTTCAGTCACACAGTCAGCAACTCCCATGGATATCAGTGAGGTATTTTGATATTTCTGAACTCAACAGACTAATTTTTAGTGCCTAAGCATGGCTCTTTTGAGGAGACAGACATGGACAGGAAGTCAAAGCTAAGATGGGTGAGGTGGGGTGACTGGATTAAAGAAGTATATTGACTTTGTCGGTATCTTAGAAAGCAGATACAAGACAGAATTTCAGAAGGATGCTAGTAACAGAGCACAAATTATATAGGAATGACAGAATAGACTTTTTCACTGGAAAAGACTCTGAATATATTACAGGAAGCACCAAATAAAGTAAATGAAATAAGGTGATTTACAAAGCTGTACCATGGGATTCCTATAGATGGAAATGGTATACCAAAACAGACAGAACAGAGTCTGTCAGCGTGTGACTGCCCATCCATGCAACCAAGCTCTGTCAAGGACTGTAGAGAGCCAGCGACCATGAGATCCTACCTATCACGGAGTCACAGTGTCATCTAGGCATGAAGGGACCTCAGGAGGTCTCTACCCAAAAGCAGGGCCAGCTCCCAGGTCAATCCAGGCTGCTCCAGGCTTTGTCAAGTCAAGTCTCCAAAACCTCCAAGGACAGAGATCACACAGCCTCTCAGGGCAACCTGCTCCACCACCTGACTGTCCTCACAGGGAAAACATTTCTCCTTACACTCACGTGGAACCTCTCTCATTTCAGCTTGTCCACCTCGTCTCTTGCCTTTCTGCCATACCTCTCTGTGAGGAGCCCCACTCCATCTCCTCATAGGCACTGAGGGTCTGTTTGCTGTCCCCAAAGCCGTCCCTTCCCTGGGCTGAGCAAGCCCAGCTCCCCCGGCCTTTCCTCACAGGGCAAGTGCTCCAGCCCCAACCACCTTGAGGGCCCTCTGCTGACCTTGCTTCAGCTTGTCCCCATCTTTCCTGCACTGGGAGGCAAGAGGGGAGCAAAGCTGAACACAATACTCTATAGGTGGTCTGATGAGTACTGTGTAGAGGTGAATAATCCCTTCCCTTGATCTACAGGCTGTGCTCCTGTCCATGCAGCCCAGGTGCTGTTGGTCCCTTTGCTGCCAGCGTACGCCACTGGCTCATGTTCAGCTCGCTGCCCACCACAACCCCAGGGTGTCCCCCACAGAGCTTGTGTTCCCAGCTTGTGTCATTGTAGGGGCTCTTTCTTCCCCAGGGCAGGACTTGGCATTTGCCCTTGCTGAATTTCATAAAATTCCTTTTGGCCCATTCCTCCAGCCTGTCTGGGTCCCTCTGGAGGACAGTCCTGCCCTCAAGTGCATTGACTGGTCCCCCCCCCCAATTTACTATCATCTGCAAATTTGATGAGAGTGTTCTCTGTCATTTCCTTCAGGTCATAAATAAAGATGTTAAACAGGACAGGTCCCAGGACAAGTCCCTGTGGCATGCCACTTGTCACAGATATCCAGGTAGATTATGACCCATCAGCCACSACCCTCTGAGCCCATCCATTCAACCTGTTTTGCCCATCTAGTTGTCCACCCTTTCAGACCCTAATGTTCTGACTTATATACAAGAATATTGTTGGAGACTGTGTGAAGCCATGATAAAGTCTAAGTAAATGTCATTCACTGTTCTTCCCCAGTCCATAAATCCAGTCATTTTATTAAAAAAGGCAATCAGGTGCGACAGGCATACTTTACCCTTGGTAAACTCATGCTGACTGCTCCCGATCACCTTTTCCTTCATGTGCCTAAAAATGTGTTCCACAAGAATTAGCTCCATGATCTCTCCAGGGGATGAAATGAGATTGTTGGGTCTGTGATTTCTTAGATTGGCTATTTTGGCCTTTTTAAAAGATGATTGATTTACCTTTACCATTTACATTTTTACAGACTTCAAGGACCTCCCCCAGTCTCCATGACCTTTCAAAGAAGATAGAGAATGGCTTCACTCAATCATTGTTCAGCTCTCTGAGCATCCTTGGATACAGCCTGTTAGGTTCCATCTGGTCCCATAGATTTGTATGGGTCAAGTGCCCTCAGGTTATCCCTGAGTCAATCCTTATCCACTGTTGGTAGTTCATCTCCTCCTTGAGTTTTTCTGTAAGCACAAATAGACCCACAAAATGGTTGAGTTTGGAAGGCACCCATGGAGACCACATAGTTCAACCTCCCTGCTCAAAGCAGAGACAGCTAGAGCTCAGGGCCATGTCCAGTCAGGTTTTGAATATCTCCAATGATGCAGACCCCACAACCTCTCTGGGCAACCTGTTCCAGTGTTCAGTTACCCTTAGAGTAAAATCTTCTTTTTTATGTTGAAACAGATTTTCTCGTATTCAAATTTGTGCCTCTTGCCTCTCGTCCTGTCACTGGGCACCACTGAGGAGGGTCTCCTTACACTCTACCATCAGATATCTATAAACATTGATAAGATATCCCCAAGCCTTTTCTTCTCCAGGCTGAACACTCCCAGCTCTCTCAGCCCCTCCTTTTATGTCAGATGCTCCAATTCCTTAATCAACTTTGTGGCCCTTCTCTGGACTTGCTCCAGTATGTCCATGTCTTTCTTATACTGCAAAGCCCAGAACTGGACACAGCACTCCAGATATGTCTTACCAAGGCTGAGTAGAAGGGAAAGATTACCAGCCTTGATCTGCTGGTGATGCTCTTCCTATAGCAGCCCAGGATACTATTGGCCTTCTTTGCTGCAAAGGCTCATTGCTGGCCCATGGGCAACTTCTTGTTCACCAGGAGCCCAAGGTCTTTTTCTGCAAAGCTGCTCTCCAGCCATTCAGCCCATGGCCTGTACTGGCACATGCTGTTATTCATCCCCAGGTGTAGGACTTGGTGTTTCACTTTGCTGAACATGAGGCTCCTGTCTGCCAATTTCTCCAGCCTGCTGAGTTCCCTCTGAATGGCAGCACAAATATCTGGTTTATCAGCCACTCCTGCCCCAGGAAAAGATGCTGATACACCAGAYGATCTGCAAACCTGTGGAGAGCGCACTATATCCCATCATCCAGGTCATTAATGAAGATGCTAAGCAGTATTGGACCCAGTATCGACCCCCTGGGGGACACCATTAGTGACTGGCCTGCAGTCCAGCTGCACTTCATGCAGCTGATCACAACCCTCTGAGCCCAGCAGTTCATCCATTTTCAATCCACCTTACCAACCACTTACGTAGTCCATACTTCATCAGTTGGTGTATGAGGATGTTATGAGAGACAGTGTCAAAAGCCTTACTAAAGTCAAGGGAGACAACATCCACTGCTCTCCCTTCATCTACCAAGCCAGTCATTTTCTTGTAGAAGGCTATCAGTTTTGTTAAGCATGATTTCCACTTTGTGACCCCAGATGGGCTTTTATTTTCCTAGCCCCTTCCCTGCATGCTCAGACAATGTCCCTATATTCCTCCCAGGTTAACTGTCCCTGCTTCCACCTTCTGTATGCTTCCTTTTTAGGTCTCAGTTTTGCCAGGAGCTCCTTTTTCATCCATGCAGGCCTCCTGCCACCTTTGCTTCAGTTTGTGCTCCTCAGGATGGACCATTTTTGAGCTTGGAGGAAATGATCCTTGAGTATCAACCAGTTCTCTTGGATCCCTCTTCCCTCTAGGACCATATCCCATGAGATTCTTCCAGGCAGATCACTGAAGAGGCCAAAGTCTGTTCTCCTAAAGTCCAGGGTTGCAATCCTGCTTTCTGCCCTCTTCCCTCCTCATAGCATCCTGAAATCCACCATCTCATGATCACTGCAGCCAAGGATGCCCTGACCTTCACATCCCCAGTGGATCCTTCCCTGTTCTTAAGTACAAGGTCCAGCAGAGCACCTGTCCTCATTGACTCCTCAATCACCTGTCTCAGGCAGTTGTCACTGATGCTCTCCAGGAATCTCCTGGACTGCTTGTGCACATACTGTGTTGCCCCTCCAAGAGATACCTGTGTGGTTAAAGTCCCCATGTGGACCATGGCCTGCAAATGTGAGGCTTCCTCTAGTTGTCAGGGGAAGACCTCATCTACTTCTTCCTTACCACAACATCAACCATGCCGGCTAATCCTGACTCACAAGCTCTCAGCTGGCCCCTGACCTGTCCCCAGGCAGAGCTCCATGCATTCCCACTGCTCCCTCACACGCAGGGTGACTCCTGCTCCTTGCTGTCCTGGCCGGTCCAGGACAAAGAGCCTGTATCCATCCACTGCAGACTCCAGTTGTGTGAGCTATCCCACCACGTCTCCATGATCACAGTGAGATCATAGCTCTGCAGCTGCACACACATCTCTGATTCCTCCTGTTTATTCCCCATGTTGCATGTTTTAGTGTGCAGGCACTTCAGAGAGGCACGCAAGCACACTGATTTCCCAGAAAGGGTGAGAGCTTCTCCCATATGCCTGGGAGACCTCATCAGTTGACAGAGGCAAAGAAGAAAACACATGAATAATATCAAATGTTTATAACTTCACTAGTCCATTTTAGATTCAGCAAGGTTATATCAGCATGATGAACAGACTAGGTATTCAAACACTATTAGATCTGCTTCTCAGAGCAATTGTCCTACGAGAAGAAAAGCAGGCCCTGATTTAATCCTGACCAGTGCATAGGGACTGGTTTAAGACATAATTACCAACCACCTGTGACAATGYAGTCAGATTCAATATCATGGTAAGTGAGAAAAAGCCAAAATTAGCATGATAGCCAAGCTACCTGTAAGTGAGAAGGCTAATTAACAAGAGTTGCTAAAAGGGTAAAAACACTGCAGACAGCATGTAGACTGTTTGGAGACTTAGACTAATTTTTTGTGTTCGAGTTAATGTACATTGCAAATCAATGTTTTAGGTTCAGAGTAAATGTATATCATAAATCAGAAAGGACTTGAAGAGGATCTTCAAAAATAAAAAAAGACCATGCTAAAAGAACATAAGAAAGGAGGGTCTTGGAAGTAAGAAGACATCTTTAAAAGACTGCTAAAATGAGAGAAGTGGAAATGGACATGAACTCTGGGAAGTTAAATGTTAATTCACAGCAAGGCAAGCCAAAAAAGATTTTGATGAGAAAATTGCTAAAAGTGTATAAACTAGCCATTAAAAAAAAAAGAAGACATTTTATAGTACAGCRGAAGCAGGAAGCCTGCCATGGAGAACCATGAGCCTGATATCTGACTTAGGCATGGAAGGATTACTCAAGGAAAATAAGGCAAGAGCAAAAAAAATTACATGAATTCTCTGTATTCGTGTTCATTATAAGGAAACTTAGGAATGTTCCTAAGTTGGTTACATTTTTTAATGGAAAATGAGTTTGAAGAACTGACTCAAAACTGAGGCATCAATGGAAGATATTTTAGAATAAAATGACAAAAATAATGTTGAGACATTGCCTGGACAAGATGGCATTTCCTTAGGGGTTCTAAAGGAGTTCAGATATGAATTTGCTGGATTGCAAAAGATAGTGATGTATAGCCTCTAGTCAGAACAAACTCAGTACCAGACAAATAGGAGGGGACAAAAATGGTGCCAATTTGTTTTAAAAAGTTCTAAGGATGTTCTAGAGATCTGTACATTAGAAAGGCTGATATTTATATCTGTCAGATTGATAGAAAAGATAGCAAAGAATAAAATGAATAGACACACAACTAAATCTTAATATAATGGCAAGGAGTCTATAAGACTTTTGTAGGAAGAAGTAATACCTCACAAAATCCATTAGAGTTTTTGAACATCTCAAGAGGTATAACAAAAAAGATGGTCTGGTTGAGTTAATGTATGTGAATTTTGAAAAAGCTTTGGCAAGGTCTGTCACTAGAGGCTCTTAAAGAAATGAAACAGTCACAAAATGAAAAAGGAAGGTGATCTCGTGAATTAATAACTGCTTAAAAGCCAGAAAACTAGAAGAAATAAATGGACAGTTTTCAGAGCAGAAAGAGAGGTTGAGCATGAGGTCTCYCTCTCATCTGTGCCACTTAACATTTTTATAAATGAGGAGGAAAAGGGCAGGAATGGAGACATGATAAAATCTGATGACAGTATAAAATTATTCATCATAATCAAAATTACTGCYGCCTATGAAGACCTACTGAAGGATCTTGCAATACTGAGATTTACAAAGATACAAAGGCAGACGAGAGGACTGTGCAAAGAGGCTGATAAGAATGGCAGTTAGTCCTATTAGTGGTTTCTTCATGTTACTTTTTCACTTAGTTAATTTATCTTAATCTAAAACAAAAGATGAATCAGACTGAAGACACATGGAGGCTCTTTGCGAATGAAAACTTTGGCAGAACACCACTAATCTTTACTGTGTTCCCTGCCTGTGTTGTGTTAGCACTTTTATTCAGTGGAGTAGTGTGGAAACCAACCAAGAAAAGAATATTTTCCTGCTTTGCAGTACCAGCAACTAGAGGCCCAGTGAATATTTTTGATTTAAAAAAAGTCCCAAATGATTGGTGTTAATAACAGAAAATATTTTCCCCAAACTATCTTCATCTATTGCCAAATTATCTAAAGAGGAGGAGGAAGTTTACTTTGTCACTTTTAGTATTCACCAAACATTTTCCAACTTGCCCTATATTTATCTGAGTCTCCCTTTTGAGGATAGAGACACTGTAGGGATATGTTTGTATATTATTGTCTTTCATATTCATTATGTAATAAATCCTCTCCAAGGATTTGACCCCTGCCCTACTGGATAAATCTCAACAGAATTTTGGTTTGCAATTGGAAACATTTACTGGAATTTGTTTTTTTACTGAGATTGAATTTTAAATGTCAAACAGATCCACAAAGGGCACAAAGAATTGGAAGAGTTGTTCAAAATACTGTTGTAATATATGAATGCAAAAACATATGCATGCAGCAAAACATTGTTAAAGTACTTTGAAGGCCATGATCCTCTCAGTAGATCCGTTCCCAATGCAGGTGAAAGGGGCCCACATTTGATTGTATCTGAGTTGGACGTTATTGCATTTCCCTGAAAGCATCTGCTTGAAAGCCCTAGCAAGTGAGTCTTCTCTCTTTGTAGCAAGACAGGAAGAATTCCCTTACCTCTCTTGATACTCTCTGGCCCTGAAGTGCAATACCTGTTGGTCAGAGTATTAGCCAGCCCCTTGGGCAGCTTACATGCTCCCTTACTGAGCGTAAATGTTAGTGCCTTTGATTAAGCAGGAAGTAGTCTGTCTGGAGAGGTAGAGCCTGTTATTAAGATGTCAGCTGCCAAAACATCACTTTTACATCAGTAAACCTCAACTTTGGGATCAGCGGTATTTTGAAAATACCTTTGCCTTCCAGAGGAGAGAAGCATACCAGAAAATGYAGATTTGTTTTTCATGGAAAACTAATAGAAAGAAGTGTGTGCATTTCTTTTTCATAGTGTCCAAACAAAAGTGTATTGTTTTCTCAAACAGCAACAGAATTGATTTAGCACATCCACATCAGCAGTGAGTTTGACTAGGAAAGTTTAATAATGTTATGGTATCAGCCGGACATAAACAGCATTTAGTGTAGTGGAGACCTTCAGTCAAAATAAAGAAAACAGAATCATTTTTTGAAAATATAATAAGCAGTAATATGATTTCAGACTGGGTCTCCCTTCTTATAAGAAGAGGGAGAATATATGAAGAGGCTGGCAGTCTTCACATTCTTGAAAGCAGCTGGTGGCATGGGGCTGTTCAGGCACTCAACCACTAGTATACTTGGCAAAAAAAAACATGGCCTTGCTATGTTCTGCCCTTGGCATGAATCTGTACCTGTGCTACAAAGTGGAAGACTGCAATGGGGACCTTAAAACAACGGTTCCCTGAGAAGATGATAAATCAGAGCTAACACTTCATTACGCTGTTTTGTCTCAGTCTGAGTGGTATTTATGCATTTCATATCTAAACCTGTGCTGACTGTCATAGATAAGGTCTATCTTATGCAATGTATTAGGAGTTTGGGGAGGCAGATTTGCAATGTTTCAGCCTTCCAGATGGAATTAATTATGCCCATTTCTTTCATTAATGAGAGCATCTCCATCACAGGAGTGCTAACTTCAGGTGGTATTAAGCTTTCAATTACACTGAAATTACATTTCAACCAATGTTGTTGGTACCAGTGGTAAGGACTTGTTGTTTGTTGTCTCCCAATACAAGATCTATGGGGCATCAAATTGGGTGCTGGATGGAAACAAACAAAAATAGTAAAGCTATGATGGTATGAATTCTGAAAATAGAACAAGATTTTTCAGGTCTGAAAGCAGGAACAAAGTCTTCAAGAAGAAGGAAATTATATTATTATCACACATTGTTCCTTTAAAGCCCTAATTAAACTAGTTATTCTAGCCAAAATTCAAGCAGAGTTGTGATAACCTTGGCCAAACTGAGAGACAGCCAGAGTGGGCATTTTTATTCGATGAAAGAAAAGTTCTACCAATTTTTTTCTTAAAATTTTTTCTTTAGCCATTTGCTTCAGTAAGATGAATAGCATATTTGGAACTTCAGGGTACGTAAATTGTGCAAACCAGCTTTTGCAACAGAAGTCACTTTTGTGTAGAAATCTTTCAGCTTCCAGGATGGTCTGAGTACATAATAGTATCACTGTGAAATCTAGACCTCTTTAATGCATCACAGGTGGATAATACTGGATCCTTCTTTCCCATCAGTGCTGGGGTATCTCTAACTCCATTTCAGGTAGTCCTCTGATCCATGTGGTCCAGTAAGAAATTTATGCAGTATTGAGAAAAAGTCCTTTTCTTTAGAACTATGGGCCCAGATGACTTTAGTGCAGGTATTCTAGGCATGTGGAGGACATGGGGTATGATGTTTGTGTGTTTCTGTTTGAAAGTATCTTGTATGAGAGAGGAACTAATGATGGGAATGCCTCATTGGTAGAAAGCAGGGAGCTGTCAACAAAACTGTAAATCTTTCCCTTTCCCTTTCCCTTTCCCTTTCCCTTTTCTTCCCCATTACACTCTGCTAGTAGCTCAAGGTGTGCTAAAACCAGGGCTAATTCTGTGCTGGTTTGATGCTGCAGAAGCCATTCCATCTATCTGAATGCTAGGAGCATTCTTAAACCTCAGCACATACAAAGTAGCCCTGGCAATATTGTAAAAGATCCCTTTGCTAGTCTCATTATCAGCTCTGCTGACAGACAGCCATAAAGCCACTGACCTGATCTGTGAAACTAGTACAAACAACATACTCTAGAGCCCCAGAAGAGGGTGGTGTGAAGACCTGGGGCATCAGGAAGGAACCACTCCCGTGGAACCATGAAATATCAGTGGGAAAGGCAGAATGTTGCTGCAGAAAGTTAGGAAAAACAGGCCTTTTAAGAAGTGTAGAATTTTAAATGCCAGCAACATTTTGAGCTGGTGCTCTGGACTCCGTGGTGAGGTGTCACTACTGGCAGGTGATGGCAGGAACTGAACTGTGCTCAGAAACAGCAACAGAAGTTGCTATTCGACAGATCTCATCTTTGAAAAAAATCTCATGTAAAGAGAGAAGCTGCACACGCACTGGGCAAGTTCATACTGCAGATGGTCTATACTTTGTGGTCAGGTGATTTGGTGCCAAGCAGTTTGAGCTGTAGTAAGTGGTGTGCATTTATATATTCGTTAATAAAAAAGAATCAGTCTTTATCCCTGTGTTGTCCTAGACTGAGTTGTCAGGAACTGGGGCAGTCTCTGTACCATTTATATACCAAACTAGCTGCTCAAGCCATGAATGAATGTTCTGCAACAGCCAGAACAATTACAAAAAGGAACAGAAAAAGGCTAAATTTCAAATCCTTGCCACACAGAATACAGTCTGGCTGCTGACTGTGTGCCCTTTCAGAAGTATTGACTGACGAGTCTTTCTTGAGCACTGGACTAGGATCCCTGCTGTAACTTTGTCCCAATTTCTCATATCCCGATATTGTGGGAATTTGGACATTTTAGGAATGTTATTTAGTTGTTCACCCTCATCTAAATTCACCTCACCATCAAATGACCCTGTTCACTGAGTGGTATCTACACTAGTTACTTAACAGCAAAGGTCTAAACACAGTGGAAGTGATAAAAGTATCTCTGACAATTTGGGCAGTTTGAGTAGGATTCCTTGTACAGAGTGTGACATCCTGTCCTCCTGCCTTCTTGTATTTTCTCAGAAAATGAGCTCTGTATACACTAAGTGGAGTCAGTCTGGTTCCAAAGATGAACCAGGAAAATTCTGGATTTTATGCAGAATCTACCTGATACCTGGAAGAATATTGGAAGAGTTCCTAAGTGCCCCAAAAATCCATGACAGAAAAGGAAACAATCTGAATTTACCTTCTGTCAGAATGTCAGAAAAACAGGGGAGAAACTCAGCTCCTACATTATGCTGTCTCTGACTCTAATTTATTTAAAAGGTTAGTGATATAAGGTTAGTGATATAACCTCAAAAAGAAGGCATAGTTGGAGATCAAAAACTGAGGAACAGCAAGAAGTCTGAAAAGAGACATTTTGGGAAAATCATTTTAAGGATTAATTTGGTAAACATATGGTGTTATTTCAGAAGCTACCATAAAGCAAAACAAAAAAAAAAAGTGAAACTCCAGAAAATGCTACAAATAGAAACATATGGGTTTTGAGATTAACATTTCCATCAGAGGGAACACCCGAGGAGAAAAAAAACATGAAAGCTGTTGCCTGAAAAGGTTGCAGTTATCTGTGAGATTAACAAAGGAATTGAGATTCTATGTGAGGCAACCGGCTTTGCTAATCAGAGAGCTTCTTTGTAATGAAACTTCTGATCACTCGATTTGTAATGCCTAGGAAATTATCTTCAATTTGAAAGCGGGACATTCATGATTCTTTTCAATGAATAAGACTGAATCAGGGAATTGGTTGGTTGGAAGAAATCAGTTTGAGGGTCCAGATTTCTCCAGACTTAGAACTACTCAGAGATTGAAAAAAATGGTTTCTTTTTCTGTATATGGGATTTTAAAATGTTGCAAAAGAGTCCATTGTTTTACTCACAAAGTCAAACTGGACATGCAGCTGTTGAAATGGTCTGATAAATGTCTCTACATCATATCAGCACTTCAAACAGGTACACCAATACTGTTGTGCATGTCATGTATTATGACAGGTGGCAATCAAGACTAGACATTTGCATTCTAGTGCTTCTGAATTTGCATGCCACATACCTAAGTGTCCAGTGAGATCACTGCTGTCACGTAAAAAAGAAAGCATTATGGTATACTTAGATTTATGGATTCATTCCTCTACCATTGCTCATACTGTCATATACTTTACTAGATGCATGTTTTACTGAAGCCCCTGTCACCTGTAAGAATGTCAGATCCCTTTTCTCAGTTGACTTGGATGAACAACTTGTGGGGCATGGTATTATTCAACAGGAGTAAGAGTGGCAGAATCTGTCCCTGAAATGCTTTGAGGACACTGTGTCCTTCTTCATCTTTTTTTCTTTTGGGAAATGCAATAAAATAACCAGGAAAATTACTGAGTTGGATAATGATCAGCCTGGTGAGTGACTGAGACATCAGCTCACTAGTTAAACCACCTTACATTTGTTTGTGTTTTGTTCCTGTGCTTACCGTTCTGCAAAGTATTTGCTATATACTGTAGAATGAAAGAATGAAAAGGTGCATAGTGGTTATGGTTACCATTATGCGTAACTAAATAACACTCTGAGACCTGTAGCAGTAATTATCTCTTCAAGAGCCTTCTTTCCCTGATAATTAAGGGCCCACTGGAGTCGGTGTCATCACTCCTACTGATTTCTGTGGGAACTGAGCCGGCTTATTGTTTTCTTCTCTATTAACTGGAGGTTCCCTTCTCTGCCCTGTCCCAGCTGCATTCAGATGTAGCAAAGTGTGGGGAAAAGTGAAGGAAAAAACATGGCCAAGAAACTGGTTGTGACTCCCTGATTCAGAGCTGCTAGGCCAATTAATCTAGCAGAGTGGCCTAGGGACTCCTCTACTTGATACCACAGGAGAAATAGTCTTATATAATTCACAGCAGGAGAAGCTGAAATATGACTCAGCTCTCTTTTCATTCCTCCATGTACTGCCTACAGGATGCCTCCAGCTTTTCCCTGATACTTTGGGCAGGGGGAAGGAAGTGAAATACTTTCCTTCAGATTCCTGCCAATGCAGTGCTCTTCTGTACAGAGACCCGCATCACAGGTCTGTGGCTGCTCTGAGACCACAGTGCATTGCCTATATATACAAGAGGTTAAGAAATTGCAGCAGATTTATGAATCCAGCCAYAGAAGGGTTTAACTTGAATCTTTTTTCAATGTTTCTTCTCTCCCTTTGTTCGTTACTACATGGATGTTTCATAGATTATTTATTTATTTATTTATTTTTAATGGACAGTGTTAAGACTGGCACATTGTGTCCTGGTTGGGTAAGAAACAATGTATAAAGGTGCTCATTCAGAGAACAGTCACATCAGACCGTGAATGCTTCATGTTACGCTAACAAAGCTGGGCTGCTTCTTCCCCATTCCTATGTTTTACGCTGACGTTGCTTCATTTTTCCCTTCCTGAACTTCTCAGCTGTAGCTCAGCAAATAGCTGTTTAAAGAGCAGCCCTTGAGGTCTGATGCATTGAACCATCAGCAGCTCTCATCAAAACTTGCTTTTTCATCCACAGTAGACAGCCCAAGCTTGTTCCTTCTGTCTGTCTGGGTTGGAGTTTTCTCTCCCCCAACCTCTCTGCCCCCCATCCTCTGATGCAGTAGTCTTCCTCTTCTAGTAACTAGAGCCTTCACCTCACACTATATCCCACTTTCTAAGCTTGTTATCCCTCCAGTCCCATTCCCATTGCACCTTTCCTCCTCTTCAGCTCTTGCTTGTCCCTGCTGTTTCTATAGCTTGTGTTGAGGTGTCACCATGCCAAGGAAAAGACATGCCTTGTGGCTTTTTCTCTACCATGTCCTTGGCTGTTATGAGGGTTGGCGGAGGCTGCTGAAATGGTTGTCCAGGAACGTGTCGGTACACAGTGCCATGTCAGGAGGTGAATATATGGTGCGGCATGAAGTGTCCAGCCCTGCCTTTGAGCTCACATCTCTGTTATCCAGAGGTTTCCAGAAGCAGAAGAGTGACAACTGAACTTCTCCCTTTTGTGTGGTCGTAAGCTCTTGTCAGCTTTGTCCAGGGTTTCCAAAGGATGATCARCCTGTGGGACTGGGATGCTGGGTTCAGCAGGAAACCTACAGCCTCTGGTGGAGGAGACGGCTCAACCTTTCTCCCACAGCAAAACTCCCGGCTATGTACCTACTTTGGCGGGAACAAGCCTGTAGCTGCCATGGCTTTGCAATATAAAAAGAAAACAAAACCAAAACCCCTACTGTGCCATAAAAATGTCACAGAAGCCATCACTTTCTTCACCTGTACCATCCTTGCAGTTCACATTTAGTATAACTAAAATATCCTTTGTATGTTTGTGATTCAGCCTTGACCTTATTTTAATACAACAGTTTCTATTTAAAAGTATGAGTGGTATAATTTGTCCTTGAATGTGGTGGCTGGAGTAGCTGTGAGCTTTTTCTTGCTCTTTGCTAAATACATTTTTGTGTGGTATGCTTGCTGCTATACATCTATATAACACATTCGTAACCATTTTTTTTTAGAGTATCTGTCTACAAATTTGTTTTTAGTGTTGTGCTGAATTCAACTTGGTATCAGGGAGACCCCTTGCCTTTTGGCAGAAAAGGTTAATTTTATGATTGTAAGTTAGACTTATGAGATGTGAATAAAATTTGTTATTACTATTGCCATAAACTGCATGAAATCAGCAAAAGTACTTCAGATATGCATTGGGAAATTTTTTAATAGATCTTATTGCAGCTGAGCCCCTGCAAATTGAAAGGTTATCAGTAGGAGAAAAAAGTAGGTATAAGAGAGGAATATTCCTAAGTAAGCTGTAAGAGGTTATAAGAAGTCCTCAATTTTGAAAATGGCCCATGCATTGGGTAAAGAAGCTCCATTTTTTTCTAAATTAAAAACTGCTTTTTAAACATAAGCAAAATAAGCCTGAAGACAAACAGAAGGAAGGGTGCTCCTGCTTTTCGGTAGGGATAGTTTAGTTTTCAATTATCACTTTTCAAGTACTGTAACCATGGCCAGAGCAAACAGACAGAGTCCCACACTGAATATGTTAATGAAATAACTATGGAAAATGCAGAGTCTGGCATTGGAGTGCAGTGGTTGACACACATCTGCAGAACTGGTGCCATATCTGCTCCCACATGAGGCCACAGATTCTCATCTTGTGGACATTGCTGACTTATGAAGGCTATCAGGTGTGAGGATTTCTCCTCCAGACACTTGTTAGAACCACAGAGTAATTTAGGTTAGAAGGGACCTCTGGAGGTCATCTGATCTAATATCCTGCTCAAAGCAGGGCCTATGCTGCAGTCAGATACAGGTTAGATCAGCTTAGTCAAGGCCTTATCCAGTCAAGTTCCGAATATCTCCAAGGATGGAGATCTCATAACCTCTCTGGAAGAATCTGGTCCATAGTTTGACTACCCTTCCTGTGAAAAGAATACTTTTTCTAATAGATAATTGGGATTTCCTTTGTTGTGACTAGTGTTTCTTGCCCCTTGTCCTTTCACTGCACATCTTCAAGAAGAGTATGGCTCTATCTTCTCTAAGCCTTCCAGTTGCATGGGAATGGAATACATGTTCAAAAAGCAATTGCTCAGGAACTGAAAATTTCAGTGCATGTGGGATGCATGTTTAATTTTGTGTTTGTCAAAGGTGTGAGAAAGAGAGAAGGGTTCTTATTTTAATCACATCTTGCTGTGTAGCCCTAACTGAAATACAGATTTTCATGTCTCTTAGCATGTGTTCACAACTTTCAGTTATAAAGACGAGGAAGGGTTAATACATCCCATTAATATCATTCTGTTTTCAGCAGCTTCCCAGCTAACAGAACTCTCCAAACAGCACTTCTTTTTTTCTTCTCAAAAATCATAGACATCTTTCTTGTGCAGAAGTGTTAGAAAATGTATGCAGTGTGGTAGCTGATGTTTGCCACCAAGATATAGAGATGTTACCTCCTTGATATGTGGTATGAGGCTTCTGCTCCTCAAAAGTCACACAATGTTTTATAGAGCAATATTGCAGTGCCAACAGATATCTATTTTGATCTTCAGGCACAAGTTATAATATTTTTAACCCTATGTATCTTAAAGTATTTCACGCAAGCGAATATCTGTATTTTGAATTATTCTCCCTCACAGAGAGCATGTTTAAAACTGACCTCATTTTTCCATTTCTTATTCCTCTAGGTTCCTTTCCCCTCCTTTTCATTAGTGTTTGCAAGGTTTTCTATTCTAATATAACTTGTAACATGCTGTTGACTCTGTCATCTGTTTATGGAAGATATTAAACAAATGAGCAGCATCTGTTTCACCCAACTGGAATATGCTTCTGCCTCATTCTGATCTATTCTGACACCTTGCCACTATTGCTACTCTTTGGTGATAGCCCTTCACCTAGTTTATTGTTGCTCAAAGCTGCCATTCCATGGCAAATAAACTATAATAATTTTCACTCTTCGGAATAATTATTACCTGTGTTCTTAGAGGGAGAAAAATTTTGAATTGTGTCACAATATGAACCAATATAGATTAAGAATTGCATATCAGTAGAAATGAGCTCATAAAAGTATAAGGAAACATTACCAGTTAATTAGGAATTAATGTTGAAGCACTAAATTGTTTCCCCCGATTGATGCAACTATATCACACTTGAAATGTCAGTACAGCAATTAGAGACATCATCTTCAAAGAACTTGCTCATATATATTTTTTAAATTATGTTAATGAGTTCAACCATTTTGCATCCTGCCTTTTTGGTAAGTATAGGCAATTTTCAATAATGTAATGAATACACTTGTCATTTGAGAGCCTGTAACAAAGCTAGCTTTGTCAAAGAAGGATCATTAAAAGATATCTGGACAAAATGGTGAACTTCAGAACTTCTTTATGGCTACTTCTTTTCTCTTTTTTTCAAAGTATCTTGCTGTTTGTTTAAAAATTCCACTAGAACAGTTCTTCTGGTAAACGGTCAGAAACAGCTATATGGGGTTAGACAGGAGATGCCTTAGGGCTAAGTTTCTACTATCTTTTGAGGTCAGCTTTAAAGCTGCCTTAGTGTCAGTGTGCTGCTCTGTGTGGATTCATTCATGCTCAGTCACAGGCACCTTGCACATCACTTTTTCTGGGAAGTGTAGGCAAACCACTAGCATGCCTCTGTGACCTACACTGCTGACTCAATCAGAAGAGTCTGTGGGATCTAAAGAGGCTGTGGTATCTCATCTCTTACACAACTGAGTATGAGATGTGTCAAAGGAAGGTTGATGACTACGCCTGGCGAAGAGTTCTGTAATCACTTGGAATCACAGAATCATCGACTAATGTAGGTTGGAAGAGACCTCTGGAGGTCATCTAAGCCAACCCACTGCTCAAAGCAACTTTTATCAGGCCAGCTTGCTCAGGGCCGTGTCTAGTCATCTTGAACACCTTCAAGGATGGAAAACCCACAGCCTCTCTGCGCACCTGTTCCAGTATTTGACCACCCTCCTGGTAGAAGTGTTTTTAATTTATCTAATTGGAATTTCCTGTTTTCCAAGTTGTGTCCATTGCTTCTTGTCCTATCAATGTGCACCTCCAAGAAGAGTCCGGCTCTGTCTTCTCTGTTTCCTCTGATAAGGTAGCTGTAGCCAGCAATAAGGTCTCCCCCAAACCTTTTTTCTCCATGCTGAATAAACTCAATTCTCTCAGCTTTTCCTCATACATGCTGCAGCCCCCTGACCAGCTGGGTGGYGTTTCCCTGGACTTGCTCCAGTATGTCAGTGTTCTTGTACTAGCAAACCAGAAGTGGAACCAGTACTCCACATATAGTCTCACCAGTGCTAAATAGAAGGCATTAATCACCTCCCTCAACCTGCTGGCTACACTTTTACTAATATAGCCCAGGATGCTTCCAGGACACACTGCTGTCTCATGTTCAGCTTGCTGCCCACCAGGACCTCCAGGTCCTTTTCTGCAGAGCTGCTTCCCACACATCTTGACTCCGCCACTCCGGCTTGTATTGTTGCATGGGAGTATTCCATCCCAAATGCAAGAAATTGCACTTGCTTTTGTTGAACATCATGAAGTTCCTGTTTGCCCATTTCTGCAGCCTGTCCAGATCTCTCTGAACAGCAACCCTGTCCTCCTGCATATTGATGACTCTCCTTCAATACAGTGTTGTCTACAAGCTTGCTGAGAAGGCACTCTATCCTGCCACCAAGGTTGGTAATGAAGTTGTTAAACACTATGGGCCCCAGTATTGACCTCTGAGGGATGCCACCCATTACTAGCTGCCAGCTGGACTTTGCATCAGTGATCACAACTCTTGGCGCCATCACCTTCGCAGGGACTGAGGTGAGGCTGACTGGACTGTAGTTACCTGGATACCCTGCTTGTCTTTCCTGAAGATGGGTGAAGACTTGCTTCAAAGAATACTGGTACATACCTCCTGGTGGCTAATACCTGATAGTTAGTATCTTAAATCATAAGAGTTTGCATCCTTTATAGATCTTTCTATAGTGTATACTGACTTCCATAAAAAAAAAAAACAGCAAAGTTCTTGGCTCTAAATACAACTTGGGTCAGCAAACTGCAGAGGATACCTACACATACAAAAYAGTTCAGGCTGTTCTTGTCATTGTTACTCCTGGATATCAGCCAACAATGATTTTTAGACAGTATGGTTCTCACTGACACATCTTTATTAGGCCCCTACAGAACCCTTACAATCTTCTCTAGTCTTGCCAAAGGAAATAATTTTCTGCTATCTGTAAATTTGTCTGCCTCACCATTCTCACCTTCTCTCAATGATTATAAGCATGTTAAAGACTGGTGTTCTACCATACATTGGTCCTATCATGTTCCCTGAGGTGTTTTAAAAGACTATTTTAAATTTTTTTAACAAAATTAATGGATACTGAAATAAAGCTCTGTGATCTGTAATTCCCCAGATCCATACTACTTTTTTAGAACTAGAACAGTTGCTATCCTGCTGGCTTCAAATATAGCTGCTGATTTTAATGAGAGATTCATATTTTGTTAGCTGTTAAATCTCTTCTGTCTTCAGCATCTGCAGAGCTCTTGGATATGTACCAGCCAGTCCTAGTGAGCTGTTCCTGTTTAATTTGTCACTTTGTTCCAGTTTCTCTTCTTGTACTCCTCTTCATCTTGAGTCTTTGCTTAWAGCCTGTCTTTATAACTTGAAAATTTTGATTCTGAATTAATGAAAGTATAATTTCATACTGACATGGTGGGAAGGGATTATTCAAAGAATTCTTTCAGTTTATTTCCATTGTTTCTCTTGAGTTTATGCTCATCTGGTCTTGGGATTCACTGGTTCTTTCATAACTTCCTGCTTCTGTTATACCTAGAAAATTTCATGGGGTTTCTGTTACGTCTTTGGATAGTTATTCTCCAAATCTCCTCTTTGCTCTTCTAACTTCTCTCCTGCACTTTACCAGTGGTGGTTTGCTACTTTCCCTTTGATTTCACTTGGGTCAGATTTCTTTTTTCTGAAGGAGGCCAGCTGCATTTTAGTAGATTTTTGAACTTTGCTACTTACTCAGCTAATTTCCTCAGCTCCTGGCTTATTTTTTTATTCATGGTATGTTTCTGTGAGTAATATAATTTTATCCATCACTCTTGAGGTTAAATTGTAAGGTATTTCCATTATGACAAGATGAATCCAGCTTTTAATAACGTTCTGGAGAAAATCCAACTAATCATGAAGTCTTTAGCTATCTAGAAACCATGTTGCTCGGTCCAATAAAGGTGCTTCTGTTAATTAAGGATCAGTATGCACTTCATCAATGGAAATTGAAGTGGAAATAGGAGGAAATGAGGAAATGAAAGATTTTCCAGCATGAAATGTTTAAAGCAGTAACCCTGATGTCAACTTTAACAACTACAGACAGCAAAAAATTCAAAGTACTTGACCATGGCCTTTAAGGTGAAGGATGAATACTGGTGGAGGGGGGAAGGAACTCAAATCACACACAGACACAAAAACAGTTTCTGGATTTACAGATTGCTAGAGGGTACTCAGGGTGGTSGTCTTGTTCAATTTCTATAAATCTTTCTATGCGAACTTCTTCATCTAGATGGAGAATCAGTAATGCCAGTGATATAGTGACCCTACAGAGTACAATATCAGACAACCTTTCTAAAGATTACTGATGACCTTTTGTTATTACTACTCAGAAATCCCTATACACCTGTGATTTTTAAGAGTAAAGAAACCTTGTATTTTTACCTAGCAGACAATAGTTTATCAATTTCAATCCTAGATGAACAGATCTATTTTTCTGGCTTTGTGATTCCTGACAATAACAGAAACCCACAAGGACTTCTTTATTCATAATCTACAGGTTTCTCTACCCTACAGCAATTCTGAGTGCATAACAAGTTAGTTTCTGAGCTAGAGGTAGTAAGGAGATGTATTTACAATAAAATCAAATAGCCAAGTCTGAAAAATAGGCAAGCTATCACTTTCTTTCTCTCCCCATTTCCATCACAGTATGATGAATCATAAATTGTTACCTTTATTTCTCTTGGAAAGGCATTTGTAACTACAAATCCAACTAGCTACAACAAAAAACCCAGTTCATTCCCCCTACTAGCCTTTAATTCTACTTCCTCCTCTGCCACTGGCTCTCAGCTGAAAAATAAAGCCAGTGAATAAAGCCACAGAGTTCTTGGATATTTAAAAATTTGTTTTAGTTCTGAATAAGTTGAGATTTTTTTTTTATCACTTTCCATGAAGAAGGATTGGTGTGCTAGGACTGCATTCCTGGGTACCCTTTGAAATGGGGGCTGCTGTGCATCAGCAAACCCTGGGGAATGGAAATCAGTCTTGTAGGTCCGGTGTCTGGCAAAATGTGAACTAGGTCTCCATTTGAACTCTGCACAGATTGCACTGTAACTTTACTGTAGTCATATTGCCTAGCAACAAAAAGGTTAACTTTTTGAACTGTTAAACATCACTGAAAGAGCATTTTGTCTTATTGCTTCCTGAGTCTATTAGCAAATCCTMATTCTGATGCTTTGCGGTGCTTGGTTTCATTCATTAACTGCTTTGACTGTTTTCAGAACCACTGTCTGGGCCTAAKGAGTCTCCCCAACTGCTTTCTGGTGGTCAGTTATTCCAGCACACTTGTCACCATGCTGGGTCTGGTAATGCTGGGCTATGTGATGCCTGCAAGATGCTGCCCTGCCTTGTAAGTAGCGCAAAAGCTAAATCATCTCACAGGCAGTCAGAGTGGTTGTTGTACTGGAAGGACGGATGCTYCAGTATTTGTTATGTTGCATCCACCACCCTCACATCCATGTGAGATGCCATTCAGCTCTGGGAGCGCACAGAGCGCACTGAGTCTCAGAGCTCATGAGAAAATGGAGGCTGTATTTGTAGCCAACCACTCTACACACTACAGAATATGGAAACCTACTTTGCACCCAGGTCACTCAGATACATTCCTTCTTCTGGAAAATGGTATTTACTAATGTTTTTTGCTGAATCTAGAGCTTGTAGAAATGGAAACACAGTCAAGAAGGGAATCCAGGTAGTGTTTTTTTCCAAGTACAACTGGAAATTCTCCAGAAAAATAGTTTTTATTGATTTTCTTGCTGATGTTTCAAAAAGAATACTGGCTGCAAGAGTAGGTTGATTTTGATTATTTTTCTCATGTGCAAAAATATTTCAAGAAATATATGTTCAAAATGGCACTCTTCCTGCTCTTACATACCTAAGTGAAAAGTTTCCTTATTCATTCTGAAATAGTATTGTTATACACAAACATTAAAAAATGCTAATAGAAACAGAATCTTCACAGACTGGTCCCCCCCCCCCCGATTATTGGCTGGTGGAAATTAAGTATTTTGACCATTTGTTCCAATCAGGAAGTGACTACTTTCCTTCCCAGTATCCTATTTCTTCTTCTTTGCTAATACAATCACACAGCTCTCCTTTCACAGCCTTTGCAGTCTGATATGTG
The DNA here is from genome assembly GCF_003343035.1 of Apteryx rowi. Lineage (NCBI taxonomy): Eukaryota > Metazoa > Chordata > Aves > Apterygiformes > Apterygidae > Apteryx > Apteryx rowi. The sequence goes on from NW_020448263.1 coordinate 1,515,671, forward strand.
CATCAGAGAACAAGCAGAACAACTTCTATGCTTCAGGTGAAATCCTTTCTTGAGTTCTTTTCTGGACTGTGATGGATGAAATGAATTACGATTACTATGATTTTCATTGCTAAGGCAAGAGAGCAGAAAATATTACAATGGTTAAAGTCTTTCAAGCTAACATTAGTGCCAGAAGCATAACTTTTAAAGTTCCTGACTTAATTATTCTAACTGTGTGACCACTGCACTAATACTATTTTTGCACATTTAATGGTCTAGCTGTGAAAAACTAAAAGGTACCTATGAACAACCTTCTAGCATGTCTTGGATGCCTAATGCAGTACAGTGTTTCTGCATGACACCATTGTGTTCTCAGGCAATGTGAGTTCAATGGAGGCATGGAGCACCTGCTTTGTAGTGGAAGGAGAACAACAGGCTGTGATTTTTGTGGAAAGAGGAAGAAATGTGGAGAACTGAACCTGTATTAGAATACACACGTGGATGCTGCATCTTTCTACAACTGTTGGTTGAATGAACATCTGATTCTCCAATGAATTTTTCCAGTCTTAGTGAATTTGTTTCATCAGGCTTGGACTGCCTATTAGTTTAATCATTTATACATTATTTTATGTTCCAATGAAGTGTTTCAAAGCAGCTTGGTTTTGCATATATGACTCAGTAAGGGCTACTTGTTTGCTAGTTTCCAGTATTAAATGTAGGCTGTCATGTCTTTCTTGAGGGGGACATCCAAAAAAGAAGGACAGTAGTATTGTTTAATGCTTAATATTGCCCAGCGTTAGTTTTGAAAAGGAACTATTTCTTTTATAATTTTGAAATTTCAATATTGGAAATACATAAGACCAAGTTCCCTCCTCCACTAAACATTCTGTCCCCCATGACATTTAATTTCAAGCCTCTCTACTGTAAACATGTTCCAATGACTTGTCCTCTGAGTAACCAGAATGAACAGCCTRTTTCACACTACCATCCATCTTTTAAGATGTGTGTGGCTACACCTCTTAAGAAATCGGGGATCCATTTTCAACCTGAGCACTCTGTCAGGAGGAATTCCCCAGACTCTCCTATGCTTCTTGTAAACTGATTTTTATTGATTCATTATTCTCTGAATGTAAAGCATTTCTTGCCAAGCGGAAGAAGCACTGTATCCTAATGCCTCTTGGAAGCTAGAGGGAATTTCCTGCCATATGACCTCTTCACCCAAAATAATTCTTAAACTTAAATTTAAAATGTTCATAAAAGTGGTGATTCAGAGTTTCTCTGATGACCTTTACATGATACATGCAGTTAGAGGGCATGACTTGAACTGGAAATRTTTCTGTTGCTTTACCAAAGCTCTACATTTTTTTAGTCCTAATGTTTTGCCTTTAGCCATTGCTGTACAACTTACAAAAAGTTTACTATAGCCACCATTTCAAGAGCATATTTTTGGTTTCATAGTATAACCAAGATATGTTTTACTTTAATTCAAACAGCCTGAATTCCCAATGCTTTTGCATCCTGGGCAGCCATTCTGAACTGGTGAAATACTGTGTGAGAGTCTGCCAAGTCAGACTGGACCAACAGAGTAATATCTGTACAAACCTGCCCAAGAGAAAAGTCAGGCCCTTAATTTCATGCTTTTCAGACCTCTCTTGTGATCATGCTGCTTTCTAAAGGTGTGATATGGATAATGTAAAGAACTTTGTAAGTTAAAGATCTCATCATCAACCCGTTTGAACAGTAATACCTCACATCTGACTCTGTGCCTGCCCTGTCTTTGCCCTGATGTGACTTAAGCAATACTTAAGCCCTCACCTAGGTTTATATTGAATTCTGACTTACATCAACAAAGCTTCAAAGAGGAAAAAAAAGGCAAGTCTTAAGAAAAACAGGAGTAAACTACTAGGGGCCAGGCTGGCTTTACCTACTGAAACTCCATTTCAGAGAAAGAAAATTGGTGCAAACCAAAAAGAAGCCGACACAGTTGCTAGTTATTTGCTTTTTCCACACAATGGATCAACATGGATATGCAGAAATGAAGCTAAAAACAATGATAAATCCACACTGAGCCATTTTACCCATTCAGATTCTGAATTAGTAGAAATCATCACAGAGAACATGCTATTAAAAATCAAGCCAAAATTAATGCTGATGAACATGTGATCAAAGAAAGAGAGAGTCCCCAGATAAAAAATTAATAATGGCTGAATGGTCTTAACATATTTCCTTTGATTCACGGGAGCATGGTTACAGCATGGGGAAATGCTGTTGCTTTCAGATGAAACAAATGGCTCTGTATAGACTGTTGAAAGCAGCAGATGTTCTGTAAACCAGTACTTCTACAAAGGGACAGTCTTGGAACTATTTTGTAAACAACCTAGCTTAAAATTTAATACATGCACTTTGAGGATGGCTCTGTGACAGAAGCTTGTACAGATGGGTCTGGGAAGCTGTGCAATGCAAAGGGCACCTAACTGAATTCAGAAAGCCTCACACAGCCTGCTTTGTTGTTGTTTGAAAAAAAGTCTGAGCACATTTGCCTACGCTTGTTTGTTTGTGTGCTTCTCTCTCTCTTCCTCTCTGTATACATATGAGAGAATGACGAGTTTCTCTTCAAAATATTTGAAAACACTTGTTAATAAGTAGATATATATAATTTTCTAAAATTGCATTTCCCCCATTTGACTGTTTTGTGAGGTAAATTTTGCTTAGTTAATGAACTTGTGAATGGATACTCAAAGCCAACATGGCTGAAAAGGAACTGGAAAACTCAGGTGCTATTGTGAAGCTGTTATACCAGCGTTCTCAGGGGCTGTCCCTTAGATGTGCTTCCTGGGATGTACAGCTTGCGAAGGTACATCAAAGCACCACAAGATCCTTGCTGACTGAGCATTTTCTGATGGTTCATAAAGAGAAGTGGCAGAAGAGAGGTGTTTTCTCAGGGGGAACCTACTTCCATGTACAGGTGTCAGGTATGCAGCAGATACATGTGCATCTCAGGGATCTACCTCCTGCCAGCTCTGCCTGCTTGCTGTCAGGGTGCAGCAAGGGCCAGCTGATCCCCAAGGATGGGGAGCCGGGATCCAAGAGTGACCCCGGTGCAGGCTGTGCCTCGCTGACATGGTGCAGTCCTGCAGGGTCTGCATGCAGTGGGCAGAGTCAGGGCTAGTAGTGGTGTTTACTGAAAGTCCCTGGCACTGTGAGCAATGAGCTGGGTCCAGAGTCCCTCCAGGGACTCCAGCTGGGAGCAAAGGAGATGGGGTTGGGGACAGGACTGGAGACAAAGCTACAGCATATGTCCAAGGGTCTTTCCAGGAGATGACCTGCTGACAGCATAGGGCTGAGGTCCACCCAGGAGGCAGAGCCAGAGACTGGGCTGGAGACCAGCACCACTACAGTGTCACAGGGCAGGGACTGACAGCCCTGGGCTGAAATGGGGGTCTGGGGCTGGGCAGGATGAAGGTGGGGGTCCCTGGCCCTACTGGTGCCCTAAGAGCCCTGGCACTTGCTGTATCACTGCTAGCTTTTGAAAATCAGAGGGCTGTAAGGATGATCTTCAGCTAACATGAGTTCACCTGGGCTGTCAAGACAAACCTGCATTTTACACATTGGCTCTGATGACCCCAGGAGATCTGGCAGCTTTATGTAATAAGGATTTTTGTGACTTCCCATCATCCACACYGTAAGGGTCATTATCATAACCAAGAACTTCCACCTGGCATACAGTATCAAGAGGGAAAGTGCTTAAAAACTCTTAAGTTGCCCCTTACCAACAAATGCCCCATTGAAGAAAAGAATAAATCTACTTTTTATGTTTTTCTTAAGATTTTCTTTTGGCTTCTCATTTGCAAGACTGAATGTCACAAAGTTTTGCACAGACTATGCACCTTATTTTTTTCCTAAAGGCACTTCTCTTTAGTGAAACAGAAGAAATTGTTGGAGCTATATACTTTCGAAGACAGTGATCTTTTGACTGCTTATTTCAGCAGTTATCATCATGGACAGTGAAGTTTTCAGGCAGCATCCTGCTCTGCTTGTATACATGTATGACTCAAAGGTCAAGACTTAGGAAGGTTCTTAAGCATGTGCTTTAAACAGGAGAAAGAGTCTGTTAACTGAGACTACACACAAGCATGCACTTATCTGGCCTTAAAGCTGGAGTTAACACTTTCTTTATTGAGCAGGACATAAGCCATACTTTTAATCCCACTGAATAAGTGGGCTTCAAGAATGTACTTACGTGCCTTTCTGGTTCTTCCCAGAGCTGGAGCCTTTGAAAATAAATGTTATTGACTTGGGAGCCAAGGAAGCAGCAAAGGCTTATTTACCTGTCACTTGTGAAGTAGGTGGAGGAAAAATACCAGTCTCTTTCAGTGAACCTGGCTATGGTACTTATATAATACTGATTGAATGCCAGTGAGGTAATGCACAGGCAAAAAAAAAAAAAAAGTTAGACTAACCAAAATATACATCAAAAAGCACTTTTTCCATTTCCAGAGAAATGTTGTTTGAGATGTATTTGTGTGGATCAAGAAAGGTATTGCTCTGGCCCTTAGGTAACACATGCAGTAGTGGCATATTACTTCCGGGGATAGCTCTGACAATAGCTGTGCTAGAGTCTTTCTCCTTCAAAGATAGTAATTTGCATTGGATTCAGATAAGGTTGCATCCTGAATGCAAATATGATCATAATTAATACAAGGAAGGGACAGGCATAATAGTGCACTATTATGGTTATACTGTAAAATCCATTAGGTTTAGAGGAAGATCCTGACAGAAATAGCTTGCCTTCTTAAACAGCACTAATGAAAAAAAGGAGGACAAGAAGTCATTGATAAACTGCCACCATCCCAATRTCCTTGCAATATATTAGCCTGAAATAGCACATTGGTGATGTATAAATCTATGGAATTACAATGGGGAAACATGAAGGGTACAAAAGCATGCAAATCCAAGGGCATTTCCATTATGCAACCCACTACTGTGAGTCAATAGACTTAATACATTATGTCACTGTCTGATAATTAAAAGGGGAGAGTTACTGAGGATTTTTGACTTTATTGATTTATCAAGGAATCAATGGAAAAATTAGCATATTAAGGGTTCTGAAACTTGAAATAACCCTTCTTACAGTCTCTGCATTAGAGTCTCAATAACCAGAGCAAAGTTTCAGTTTTGTTTGACAGGATCAGCAGAGGCTGTTCCAGCTCCTGTTGAAGTCAGTGGCAAAACTGCAGATGCTGGAGCAAGCTTTCATGGGAGGATGCAGAGGTTGATGTCATTATCTATCTCTCTCCTCCCCTAGAGGACAAGTGACCTTAATTCTGGGCCAGGAATCTTAGCACTAACCCAGAAGATGTTGCCAGCTACTGTCCTAAATCTTGCCCAGGAGCCTCAAGAAGAGACAACCTGCCTGTGTGTCTGTCCCAGTGATTCCTAGTACCAAGACTCCTTGTAGTGCCTGCTAACATTAGCCTTCCTGGTCTAGTGATGTTTGCTAGATCTGCTCTGTGCTCACTGGTCCCTGCTAGCCCAAATCTTAATCCTCTGGGCAAGAGGCTTAGACCAGGGCTGATGTCATGTGGAACTTAAGGAAGTCACTGCTGTCATCAGAGGTGCTTTTGATGGCCTGGTCTGCCTTATTGACTTCTGCAATGCGCATGTGCCTAAGTCCTGGAATGAACACAGATGCTCTTGATTTGGCAGTGGTCACAGCCAACTCTGGGCACTAAATGAAGAATGAACAGATTGCAGAGGCCCTGCTGTCAGCTGAATGGCAGGGCTGGGACCTTGGTGGCGGACTGATGTGGGGTTTTGGTGTTAGCCACAGGAGAGATATGTATGAGTAAGAAATTGACTGCTGGCCCCAGCATATGCTGTGTGCTTTATTTATTAATAACTACTAGTATTTGGGAACACTAATTAGAGTAACACTAGTTTTTCATAAATTTCTTAAAATTTGAAATAAAATAAATTTTAGATTAAATTAAAATCTTATAGAAGCTGGTGAGTCTTTATGTATGCAACTAATTCAAAGGATTCCAAACTGCAGTCTGAAGAGCACATTTGATTTAATGGTTTCCAGGTATTATTATCTTTCCCACTAAGCAAAGATGTAGTTAGTCCCTAACCCCCTCAGAGTCTGATTTGCCTTTAACTTACACTGTTTAATATTGTCAATTGATTATTTTTTTAGCTGTGTCGTGTGTCTGTAATTCTGATCAAGAATGGAATGAGCCTGCACTAACAGGTTAATTTCTGGGATGACTTTGTTTCTCATTTCTGCCTCCGTTTTCTGTGACAGAAGGCTCATCCTGGCACATCTTGATTGTTTGGGCAGTGTCCCAGTGGAATTTAACTAGACTAGTTGCATAACTGAAGTGGACACCGTTTGGTCCAGTCAGATCCATGTGTGCATTCAACTTGCAGCATAAAGATTCATCATTTTAGTATGTGCCTGACTTTAAAATTTCTGGGAATTGAGACAGTGAACTCTCCAGCCTGTTTTGTGTTTTGCAGCAGCTTGTATTCACAATTCTGCCAGTCCTGAGTACGGGAACATCTGAATTCCACCAGCTGCTTAAACACCATTTGTTTTCCTAGCCCTCTAGCCTTTGGACTGGCCTTTTCAGTATTTGGTTTTTAAAATCTTGTTTATGTGCTACAAGGCATTCCAGGTTCTCTGCAAAAATAGATAGGTAAGTGCTTGTCAACAGGAATAAAAGAACAGGGAATGGCCAGGTTCCCTGACACATGAAACACGCAGCCTTGTGAAAGCATTTTATTAGCGATGCTCACAAGCGAATAATAGCAATCAAGCCAGACTGACAACTTAAAATTTGCAGAATGGTGTACAATATCTATGGAAAAGCGAGATCATAAAATGCAAGCTGTAAAACAAGGGTCTAATGCTACTGAAACACACAAGAGCTAATTTAAGAAAGGCCCAAATCATCTCTGCTTCAAGATAATAAAACTGTCTATTTGTTTCCGTGATGGTGTATAAAGTCTTTTTCTTTGATCCCACAGTTGAAATTATACTGCAACTTTTCTCTGCTGTGGTGGCGGCTTTCTGAACAATTGTAGCTCATATTCATTTTGAATTCAACATTTCATTTTACCATGTGTCCTTTCCTCTGCTGTCAACACTCTTGCCTTTCTCATGGCTTATAAGCACTATTGTACTTTTTTTGTGCCACTTCTCACATAAGGCCTTTGGTACATACTATGATGGCAGAAACTTCTTCACAAAGTAGGGTCAAAAGTCAAATGGAGCTGTAAGACATGGCGCTGACAAGACTCACTGTCCATACTGCTATAAATTACAAAAGGAAGTCTCAAACTTTTTTCTCAGTCCTGCTCCTATATGAGTTGGAGAACTGCTGGTTCAATGAACTCCTAATCCCTTTAGATTCCTAATCCCCTTAGATCCCTTTAGGCTCTGGAGATGCAAGGAGAAGGGAAAGGAGAAGTGGATATTTCCCAGGTTCAGAACTGCTAGGCATGACATATTAATTCCTTATATCTCCAAGGAATGGGATTTTTGCTCTCTTTTAAAAAAAATCACGGTCAGGTAAAGCATTTTAAAATTAACTGTTAATGCCATATTCTACTCCAACACAGGGCAAAATTAAGGATCTCTGGAAAGGTCTGGGTTTAACCTTCTGAGTGGTTAGCATCAATGTAACTAAGAGGGTAGGCAGCAGACATCGATCCTAACAACTGTAGATTTCTCAGTGAAAGAAAGGCTTTAGGTAGGTTTTAGAAGCAGTTCAAAGGTCCAGCCTGATTAAACGTATGGTGAGAATTCAGCTTCTATTTGTAGCTAGATTTATACACGTATAAGCATGCATTCTTTGGAAAGCCATGCACTGTGTGCACTATCTTGCTGATGAAAAAATGTGATGGGGATTTTTTTCCTGTTGCATTTCAAGTTCAAGATGGGTTGATAATCTTGTGGCAGAAGCTTGTATTGTAGGCTGCCTTCTGGTAGACTGAATACCACCAGTCATCAGGAGGAGCATTTCCATGCAATATTTCTGAGCAAGGGATTGTGCATATGGCCCCAAATTAAAGTCATGACAATCTATGGAAGGGAGGAGAGGACCAAAGATTTGCTGAAATCTGTGATAAGGTTGTGCTGTGAATGCAGGCAGAAGAGGAGAAGGCAGAAGAGGAGGCCTGGAAGTGGAAAGCTGAATTCAAGAAGTGAGTTTGGGGGAAGACTGAAGAGGAGGAGATTTAGGCTGCTACAAAAATGTATGTGGAAGTCAATAGGTGTCATGCTATTTGCTTCAGCAAATGGAGATACAAGGCCTGGGGGAAAAGAAGTTATTCAGAGAGGGAAAGTACCTGAAGAAGATACCCCTTTCATGACACAGGACTGAGGAGTGGCACAAACAACCAGCTGTTGTAGGGGCCAGGCTTTTGAACCCTCACCTTCTCAATCAGTAAGAATCTCAATATACTTGTTTTCCTTCAGAGAATGAAATGGAGGCCTGGAAAGGTGAAAGGTGGAGAAAAATAAAGTTTGTTGATTTCTTACAGAACAGAGGAGCTCAAGTATAATTTTGCAAAGGAGCAGTGTTAAGAGCTCAGCAGGACTAAGCACTCTGGTCCTCAGGGCACTACATCTCTACTATAGTTATGCACAGATGCTCTCCCTGTCACTCAGGCTGGCAAAGCTAGACAGCAGGCCTGGCATATGTACAAACGCCTGTACTCTGATTATTTAAATATAAACTTAGAGGGGTTTGTGTACTGAAGGCTGCAAACCTGCTCTGTGCTACCACCATGTTTTGAAATGGAAGAAAAATCATCTTGTCGAGATCCCAGTGTTCTTGTAGGCTGACTCAGCCTGGGGGAACATTGCAGATGGCCCTTATCATCTGCAAGGGGATGAACCAGCTCCCCAGCACAGACATGACGATGCCTTTGTCTCTTCCTAAGGAGACTGAGTCCTTGACGTGGAGCAGCTTCAGCTTGGTTTGGTTGCAATGAGATGCTGCATCTCATTTAAACCAATGGACTGCTTGTGCAGGTGCTGTAAGTAGAAGAGTTCTGCTCTTATTTTCTTTCTTTTTTAGTTCTTGAAATAGTTTAGATAGATAAGCCTTTATGCTTTACCCTCCTGTGTATACAGGTAATTTTACAAGTGCAATCATGCATTTAGTGAACAGAAAGTGCAATGCATCAGTCATTCTTCTTGCTAGTCTTCATTTAACTGCATTGAATGAAAGGAAATATATGTGTTAATGGCACACTGTGTGGAAAAAAGTCGACTTTTTGGCCAAAATACTCCTTTCCTGAGGAAGGAGCGCTGCAGTTACCATATGAAATACTCCGTAATCCAGAGGAATCTTACAGATCTCAGTTTATCCCTTGTCTTTCAAAATATTGTACATGTAAATCATCTGCTTGAGATATGTGTGATTCAGCTTGTGGTTGAACTTGTTCCTTACCTTGTCAGTTGCAATATGGACAGCTTCCAGAGCAATAAATTTATTCCAAAGTGGATATTCCGCAAATAATGCAAGAAAGTCCGACGTGCTGAAATTTAACATGGGACATCATTTCCACTATAAAAATAGAGTTTATAAGAATAAGCACAGAGGGAGCACATTATATATATTCAGTCAGATACYTTCCTGTGAGTCTTCTCTGATATGTCTCATAAACACATTTTATTTTATATATGTAATGATGTGTGGCACAACCCTGGTAAATAGGCAGACTGTGTTTTTTCTTTTGCAAAAATCTGATGTCAGTCATCATGCTTAGGATTATAATTTCAAAACAGGACTTTATGTGATTTTGCAAAAGGCCTGCTCAGCTGAGATTTACAGAGCAAGGCATTGTAGAGTGTTCTGTTGTCAGCATAAAAATCCACCACGTGGTCAGAAAACTGATAATCACATTGAAAATGTGCTAGCAATCACATACTTTAATGGGTGTCTACAATATCCTGTTGCCAGTGCTCATAATCTGAGAATTTGGGATAAAACTAAAAAAAAAAAACCTGTTTGAAATACATCTGGCCAAAAAAAATATTTCCCAACTAGAATTTTTTTCTCAGTTGCAATGGTGAGTCTTGGTTGCTTTTCATAGCTAGTGACAAAATGGCAAAGAGGAGTACAAATCACATTAGAGATGGAGAAACAAGGGCACTGCAACGGTGAGATTTGTTCCAGGACACTCACAGGCTGATGGAAGATCTGAGAACAGCATCAATTTAAAAGCTACATAAAACAGCTGTGTGCCAAAATGTGTCCTTTATTACAGGTTCAAAGTCAGTAGAATTTTATTCCATACTATGGAAGCTGGATATATTTTTCAACTGATTTGAGGCCTCATGGTCAGAAAATCTAGACTTACTATRTAGTGTAAGTGCAATAACCAGAACAAAACTTGAGGTGCTGAATTTCTCTGTAGAGCATTATCTCTTTTAAAATAATGCAGGCTTGAGAAAGGTCTGATTACAACACCTGGGGAGGTGGGGGGTAGGTCTTCCCTAACCAAGGACACGCCTGTGCCTAAGCATGATTCTTTGCACAAGTTATTTATAGGAATATGAGCTGTGGTAGAACATCAGCCCCAGATATTGCACTGTTCACTTCTTAGCAAATAATCTGAAAAAATCTATTAGTATTGGGGGAGTATAACTAATTAAATGTATGCATTCCTGTTTGAGAGAAAAGCATGCATTAATATCTGGTTGTTTGTCAGCAATATACAAAAATTTTACCGAGATTATGAAAGAGAACAAAGGTCACCTTTCATTTGTGCAAATTGATTTTAATTAATCCAATTAATTTCTATATCCTGTTGTTTCTGGCAATAATGAATACAGAATTGTGCCAAATGTATACTATGAATTTGATACAAAAAGATTTGGCAGCTTCACATTCAACAATTCACAGCAACGTGCTGAACCCTAAGAACTGCTCCTTCTGTGATGCTGTAGTGCAAATTAAAAAGATAAATTGGAATCTAACTGGGCTGGATAAACGATCCCATTACCAAGGATTTAGTTCACTGTCATTCTGAGATGACAGTTAGACAAAAGATCTGTACTTTACTTGATATTAGGGATAAGTCATCATTCTAGAATTTCACAAGCAGATATGCATTTGGAATTAATAATTTACTCATTCATATTATCTTAGTATGTCTGGGCAACATTTTTGAATGCTGTGTTATCAGTGGAAGCACAAACAAAGGGTATGTTTGTGCCATGGTAGAAGTCCATTGCAAGGTCACTGATAGCCATAAATCCTCCCTTCAAGTGTCTGTTCTTGCATCACTTCCTTTTTTGGTTCCTTTCTTTATCTACCTGGAAGAGTTATTTGGACAGAATTCACATGCTATGTTCAACAAATCACATAAGGCTGGTTTTGAAGAATGGGTACCACTCTACCACAAGCAGCATAATGTGTGGCATAGATATTTGGAAAATTCTTATTATTCCCACAACAACTCTTCATTTTCAGCATGTCAGCAACTGCTAAGCAGGTGGTCTATGATCAACTATGAAGGCCATGTGCTTCGTGGGAATCGCCTATGACAAGCTTATAAATTATCCAAGATTAAAAGAAATGTCTGAATTTCTCCTCTGGAGGAAGCCTAAATCCTGAATCATGGTTTGGCCTGTTTTTTCCCTCAGTGAAACAGAGGCCAGTCTCTTCACTGAATTCCCAAATTCCCAGGACAATTTCTAGAAACAAAAAGGAAAAATTACTCTCATAGCTGACTGAGACAGCATTGACTGATTGATATATATCAGATACTCACTTTTGAAGGCAGTTTTCAATATACCCGTTTGTCATCTCCCAGCACCATGAACACACATAAACCCGAAGCCATTACAGCTGATGGGTGGGCAAGTACTTCTTACAGGTCCAGGAGATTGTTTTGCAGATCTGGACAGCATCTGCCAGGAGAACAACTTCTTAAAAATGGAAGTAATTATCAACAAAGGCAGCCATATAACACGTAGGCTCCCTCCAGGCCTTCACTGTAAAATCTCTGACTATTTATCACAGAGAATAGAGCCTCATTTTTTGTTTAGTCTTAACAAAGTTTTTCAGCAACCAGACTGTGTAGTTGTGCTTGGTCATTTCTTACCCACTGGTATTGAATTTTTTTGAAAGGATAATTACTCAGTGCTCCCAAGTCCCATGGGCCATCTTTTTGAATGTTTTCCAGAATGCTTATTATATTCTTTCACCCTGAACATCTTTCTAAATACCAACAGGCAGCCAGGACTATGACTGAGCTTCAGGCACTGTGACTGACCCTTTACCCCATGCATTATTCCACAACTGTAACAGAGCTCAAGAGCTCACTTGAAATTCACCTCCAGTGTGCTCTCATGACTTCCTGTAAACCAGTCAGTCACCTGCTTGCCTTTTCCTGAAATTATAGTCTCCACTGAGAGAAAGGAATCTGCATCGATTAGACGTGTTTGAAGCTTGATTTTATTACCCTGACAAGAACATATCATTTCAGGCTGTCATTTCTTGTTCATCCAGCTGCAGATGGGTTTTGTAAAGGTCAGGCTATCTCATCCCAAAGAATATCAGTGTGGATTGCAGAGCATATAATAGCGTAGCTGGTGTATTTCCCCTACCAGAGAGCAAGGCTGATTGAAGCAGAACTCAGAGGCCATTTTCTTCTGGTTTCCAAAATATATCAAAATCAGAAATCTGCAAAGTAGTGACAAGGTGCAAGTCACTACCATCTATATAAAGTTATGCACTGGAATTAGCTGATGGGTAAGATGCCAAGCTCAGGAGAGCAATACAATAATCAGTGTTCAGCAGGAACCATGGATAGCCCTCTGTCTCATCTCCTTGTGTGAATATCTACAACAGGACACATGCTTATGAGTACCTGCAGAAAAAAGTCACTCACCTTGCAGCAACCATTGTTCTTCAAGGCTCTGTAGTCATTGAGAGTCACCTCTGTCTGTCTCTGCTTTTTGTAGCATTGTAAGGAAACAGGGGTTTGTTGCTCTTCTGCTGTCTAAATCCTTTCACAAGAGTATAGTAAAGCCCAAGGCACATGTCCAGCCATGACTAGTCAAAAAGACTTTGTCTTTGCAAATCTTCAGTGAGTGCTGTAGCCCCTGCAGAGTAGCATCCTAGTGGCACTAAAAGGAAGGTCAGGTCATTCTTCAAAGATGCTTGGCACATGGAACTTGCTATTACTGACTCTGCACATGAAAGGTAGGTGAAAACTGTACACCACTACTGCCTCTGGGATCTGAAAGCTCTCCTTGAGGACCCAACAAGACATACTGATCAAAGAACCATCGAGAGGCAGAGATTCTCATGGATCTGCTCCATTCTATGCCCAAGCTGCAGATGAGAAGCTTTGTCTACTTGAAACTTTGCCTGACACCACAATCACTCCTAATCATGCAGCTCCTTTAAGTGGAAACAGCCAGCTGCTGAGAAGCATCTTTGTGAGTTCCTAAGTGAGAGCAAAAAGCAATGCTGGAGAAGGAAAGTGTGTAAAGAAACATTCTGCACCAGCTTTTGGTCCCTGCTATGGCTTTTGTGATTCTCCCAATATAAAAGAGCATTCTAGCAGAGAATACTATCACATGGCTCTGTCGTTCTCTACACTGTCTCTGGCCTAGGGACATGTCAGAAGAATGGACTGGAGGAAGATGTTACTGGGCTGCAGACTTTTCTGACTGTTGTTACTTGTGAAGAAACCCATAGGAATATGTTAGAATAGCAGAGTAGATGAAATTCACATATACGAGTGTTTGTGTTCATGTTTGGGATGATTGGCAAAAATTCAGAAAATAYGTTTTCTCACCTTCTTCTAAGGATAGGAAGCAATGAACAATCCTGTATCTTGCCCTGGAATGAGCTACATTAGCCTCTGCGATCTGTGTGTTGGCTAGGACAACAGGATATAAGACAAATCCAAAGTTTCTGAGAATCCAGAAAGAATCTGATACAGAAATACTGCATGGAACCTGTCTGCTTATTCTTGCATATAGGAGAATAAAGCTCTATAGGATGAATTATTAAAGGTGATTTTAGATACTAATTCTGTGTAGCAATGATTACCTGCTTCTTCTTAGGCAGTCGACCGTAATGGGTTTTTTTGGTATTAAGATGTCTGAAGTTATGAATACATTTTTCTCTTGCTTACATTGCCTATTTTCCCCATATTTCTATAAAATTAAATATAAAAATAAAAACATATAATTATTATACATAGTGTTGTGTAACATACAGTTTTTATCCTTTGCACTTTTTTTTCTTCTTGTGTTTTTATTTCATGCAATAATTTAAAACTGTGGAACAAATAGGAGATTCTTGCTTACTTTCTTCTTTAAGCAGTGCAGCTGTGATTCACTGGTGGATTAGAAGGCAAAAAAAAAGGAAGATTACTTCCTTTGAGCTAGGGATAACAAGTTGTCACTGTATGTGGTACAACAGCAATTGTGCTAGAAARCAAAACCTAAGACTGTTATCAAAGCAGGAAAGGCTGAGTACAAAGGACAACGTTGAGATGTTTTGAAATGACATATTAAAACATTTGTATTTTAAGAGTAAGAATGTTACTGAGTTATTGTAATAAAGACATAAGGAGTTGGGATCAAACAAAACACAACCCTCCATTTTATTAAAGATTATACAGAAACCTTGCCTGGTGGAAAACCTTTCTGAACAGCAGCTGGAGTTTGGAATGACTCTATTTTCCCATGCTTTCCTGCTAAGTTTTGTAACCTTATTGATGGAATTGCTCCTAAACCCAATGTATTTAGGAGAGATGAAAAAGGGAATGTTGGCAAGTTTAGCTTTAAACAGATGAGTATGGCCCAGCGGTCAGTAGGCCTGAAGCTAAGCATATGTTAGCATATATTTTATTGAACTAAAGCTGAAAGAGCCACAGACTATGATCTGTTTCTAACTTCTGGCACTTTTTACTGCATTTTTAAACCTAAAATAGGGTTTATAACAACTTCACTTAAATGCCAGATAGCTGCCAGGCTTGATCATGTTATGCAACTTCCTATTTGCAAACATGCACAGAATACAGTTTTATTTGTGTAGCATTTGGGGAATAGCTGGTTTCATACAGATTTAATGTGAAGCTGCATATTTGTCCACAGACAAGAAATTTGCTATTTGTTATTCATCATTCTTTAGCTTAAAAGATGGAAATAAGAACAATACCTTCTGAATTAGGTTATCTTTCAGATGCCAGGAGCAGTCAATCAATCATATTAGAACACCTATTTGAAAAGATTGAGTTCTAACTCTGTGGAAATCTAATTTGCATAAGTAAACCTTTAACAGAGATTTGAAGTGATCTGTCTTGTTTTCATGCTTTACATATTTCTGAAAGGCTATAGTACGCCATGAGTGTAAAGCTTCTCGTCTTAACCTCCTCAGACCAAATGTTGCTAAACAAAAGCACAGAGAACCACAGTTCCCTATAGTATGTTGAGAAAATGCCCCAGTCCTTCGGGGTGATCCAACACGGTGCTCTATGGGATTGACTCTACAAATGGCTAAGAACTCTCTGGGAGGTGATAAGTACTCTGATGCTTATTAAGGCATATGGGTCTCCATCTCTTTTATCCTAATGCTCTTTAATTTAAATTTTTTTTTTTTTGAATTGAGGGAAGACTACTTTTGCACTCTCTTTAAAACTCTTTTAGAGGAAAACTGGACCTTGTGAGAAGCTGAGGGTACTTAGCACCCTTCAGAGTTAGCTTCCCTGACAGTTAAATTTTTTTTTTCTTGTTTCTGGTTGTTACTTCAGCCTGAAAACAACAGGTTTGTGCTGTTCCATGTAGAGATCATTTTATAGATTTTGAAATCTATAAAGAAAATCACAGAGGGGCCAGAAACTTCAGAGATCAGTAAAATCACAGCAGCGCTCCTGTATAACTTGCGGCACAGCACAGCAGGGAGTGCAGTCACACACAATCAGATTTATTTGGAAAGATGATGGAAGACAGGTTTTATCATACRCATGCCACTCTGCTTCTCAAATGCAAATACGCATCTCCATAATTCATAGCTTAACATTCTCTTAAGACATATTTTTTACTCTCTCTCTGTCTGTACAGTTGTGCCAAGGCATGCTGTCTGAATAATTGCAACAGTGGAGCTTGCCTTTGGAAGAAAGCTGTAGATTATGCTGTGAGGCTTCTCATAAGTGTCACACACCGTGAGTGTTTCAGCTACCTATTTCCATTTCCAGTCACCACATGAAGAATTTTCTCTCATAAAAAACCTATTTCCCAAACTCAAACACTGATAGGCGCTGTCTGCTTTCAGTCCCATTAAAGATGGTCAAATCTGCTCAGACCAAAATAATATCTTGYGGAAACATTTATCAGTAAAACTCAGTCAGCTCTCCATATAGGCAATTGGGAGGTAGAAGAATTTCATCCATTCTCTCTGCCAAAATTGCTCAGTGACACCTAGTAAATCAGAGGCAGAACAGAGCTGTGGGGCCTGGAAGGATCAGTCACAAGTTTTAGCCACAGGCTGGAACTAGAAATCTGAAGAGCGAAATACTGCAGGATATTGCTCTCAGAAAATTGCTGATGCTCCCAGAAAATGATGTAATTAGGAACATCACATAAAATCTGTTCTTGTGGCATTGTTCATGGGAATTCTTAGAATAAAACCTTTTGAAAGCATGTACAATAGAGGAATTATATTGTGAATGAGTGGGAAGAATTTGTCTTATGACAAACTGAGGATTGCTTCCTTGGCTTTCTTAGTAGCCTAGATCAAATTAGCTGGGGCTTCATTTTCTTTCAGTAGAGTTGTTCCTCTCTTAAAGCCATGATAATCTATCTTCCTTGCTGTAAGTAAACTGAGGAGGTTTAATGAATATCTCTTTAGCGATAAATAAATGTCTCTTTTCTGTAGCATCATGAACACTCCCTACTGATACAAGTCTTTTGCTTGGAAAGGAGGATGCTATTCATGGAACAAAGGCCTCTCAGAAATAACGCTATGAAATAAAACCTGACTTTGAAGCCAGCAAGGACATTTACAATTTCCAGTGATCAAGTAATACATGGTAGATGAAGAGCAAGCCTGGAAAATGTCAGGAGAGTGTGAGATGGTTCATATGACCTCTCTGCAAAGCAGCTGTTGAGGGTCAGCAGCTCAGCTGAGTTTCAGGGACAAGGGAAGCATGGGAGGATTCAACAAATCCTCAAGGAGTGTGTTGTGCCTGAAGAGAACCCATTTTCTATTTGCTTGTTGTTGGAGCCCAGCTGAGAGCAAAATTGCAAGGAAGCATTAYGTACCTTTCCAGACCATCCACTTTCTGGTGCTGTATTGCTCTCAATAAGAAAAGGATTTCTGCTTTTGACTTGAGATAATTTTGGATCTTGGATGATTTTGCTTTTCGAACAGCTATTATATGTGAAAAAAATCCAACCCCCCCCACATCCTCGAATGTGCTGACTGTTGTATATCCAGGCTGCTATGCTGTTAAAGGGCATGCAATTCCCCACTGCTCTGCATTGCTGTACCACCTTCCTGACAGTTACTCAGGCTGCTGGTACCATGTTGTATCCATGGGCATAGGTGTAATGACAACAAGTGGAGTCTGATTTTGGGCTAGGCCACCAACATATAATCCACCTAAATCACTGTTGGCTATGGCGCACAGATTAGTCCAGTGTGAAGAAGATATAAAGCCTCCCCYGACCTGCTTGCCTGCTGCTTCCAGCTCGCAGGTGCTACCATCAGCACAGACCTGATGCAGCATGAACTGAGCAGCAAGAAAGCCACTTGCTTCCTACTTTTTTCCCCTTTCAGGCACAACTGTTACCTGAATAATTCAGCTGCAGCATGTGCTCTTCCACTATTGATGTCAACAGCAGACATGCAGGAGCAGAAGAACCCGTTTCATCTAACTTACAAGAGTACAGCTTCAGCCTGCCATGGTGCTTCAGTCTGTCCAAGAAAGCCTTGAAGGACTAGAGAAGCAGAGGGTTCTCTGGGCAGGGGCCCTGCACCCTGATTCTCCACTACCTTCGTGCCTTAACCCTTGAAGTACCAAGTGAGTAAAAACCACCAAGTATCCCACTGAGCAAAGCGCTTACACTTCTTCGAGACAGGGCAATTTGTGACGCAACAGAGAAGCAAGACCTCATATCTTTGCGAAAGGCCTAAGCTGGTTGTGACTGCATGTACCTTCTAAAATTCCTGCTGCAGTTTGAGGGGGGATGATCACTTTCCCTGCCTGTGTCCCTGCCAGGCAAACCCCTGACAAGCTCCGAGATGATCTGGGAGGAATATGTACCACAAGCTCAGCTGTCATTTGACTCCACATCCTATTATCATTTCTACCACTATCTGCTATCTCCCTTCCTGGTGCCTTGTTGTGTATTACAGAAGATAACCCAGCACTGCTGGAATTAAATATAGTAGACAGCTCTTCTGTCAGGTGTGTACTTCATTAGTCAAAGAAAAAATGTTTCTTATAGTTTTTCTTCTTGTAATTTTTCTAAAAGTTTTTTCTGCTGGAGGCCCTATATATGTAGTTAGCCATAGCATATACTGTCTAAAACAAATTTTGAGCTCTCTGTAAATAACCCTTTCAGCAGCATTACTCATTTCTGAGGAAGAAAGGAACGATATCAGGAGGACTGAGAGCTGACTGGTGCATGGCCCTTCCCCACAATACTCAATTGTGAAGAGATTCACTTTCAGGTTTTGGACTGAGTCAGTCAACAGTGAAGTTGTGGAGGCAGTAATGAGGTTTTTGTAGTCAGAAAACAACCACAGTTGTTGGTAAACATCCATTTGTTGCCAGAACAGTTCTACGCGAGCAGCTGAAGGAGAAGAAGTGATTCTTGCCTGTGATTTTGATGTCTCTGCCCCACACTCGGAGCGTGCCTGGGACACAGGTCATATGCCCACTGTGGTGCCATGTCTACAGGAGACAGGAAGGCCATTTCAAAGCACCTGGACTCCTATCCCTGCCGTTTCTTCTCTCACTGGAGTATGGATAAAAAGTTCTTTTAACTGGTTGGAAGCTGCTCTTGCAACTGGAGGCTGCTATGCATGTAAACAATGAGGAGAACTTTTGCAAGTGCAGTTTCTTTTAAATATTCAAATTTTAACAAGGTTTAATGGAACACTTTGCCTAGGTCATATGCTCTCCTTTTTATTTCTTTACATAGATAAAGTAAGCCTGGAATATTTATTTCATTTTTTTCTTTTAAATTATTTGCCTTCCGGTTTCCTTTCTCACTAGAAATTCAGACACTGTCTACTCTCTTTTTCCCAGAGGACTCTATGGATGACTGAAGAACTCACAATTCCATATCATCACAAGTACAAAAGCAGGGAAAAGTGAGAAATGAAGAGGAGCGAGATTTTTAGCCAGACTGCCAGAACTCTTGCTTTGTTTGTTTTTGTTGACTCTTAATTAACTCAAGCAGCTGCCAGACACTCAAGGCCTGAGAAAGCTGCACGAACAACTTTCTTGATCTTCTAGGAAGATGCCCAAAGAAAAAAACCTGTTGAAGGCAACAGATCATATCTCTGAAATAAGAAATGAATAGAAAAGAAAAACATATTAAAGTTCTGCATTTCTTCATGCAAAATTAAGTGGAAAAAAAGGGAAGCAAGCAAACTCACTTCTTTTTTTCTTTTGTGTGTATATACAATATTTAATGACATGAAGTAAGATATCAAAGGTCAGGAAGCTTGTTCAACAAATCTTAATATGAAATAAATCCTGCTTTTACCAAAATAATTATGATTACCATTACTGCTCAGGCAGGATAGGAAGTGATTTCTCAGCAAAAAAAACTGCCTTACATTTAAAATGACAACTACATTTAATCAGTATTGTCAGAGGCTCACCCCATAGAAAAATATTAAATAAGAAACAGGTTGCTGCAAAACTGGCTAGTATGATTTATCCTGCCAGATGTGGGCTGAGCTGTAATTTATGATCAGTGGCCTACATAGCATGCTTAAATAGCTGCACTTTCTTACACATAATAAGTATCAGGGTCACCTTTCTTTTCCTGTTCTGAAAGGGGCTTTCTCTTTTTTGATGGCTGATTCCTGGGTCAAAACCAGGGAAATTCTTGACACTAATGCAAGAGGGCAGAAGATTGTACGTGAATCCAATTTTGAGGATAATGAGCCTCCACTCCRCTTCCCAGAGCTCGCAGGCTGTTTTCAGATAGAGCTGTTACAGCACATTTTCCTGATCTCTCTATCCTATGCAGGGGTCACTTGACCTGGCTTACCCTTTTTCAAATGGTACAGATTGCAAGAGAGTTGGGACATGTCCAGGGTATAGGAACAGGTATCAGCCGGATGTTTCTCTCGCAATAGATAGTGTTACCAGAGGAATTGTTTGGGACTCCAGACAGAGGAAGCATATGACTATGAAAAGAGCCAGAGCAGCAGATTGCATGTATGTAGGTGCTACTAGAAAACCAGAAGGAGGAATGTTAAGAAACATTTTCAAGTTCAGATATTTATTCCCTTTCTCACTCTCCATGAAGCTTTGATATCATGAACGACAGAGGTCATCCTTTGGCAAAACAAGGAGTCAGGGATGTCCTCTGCATGGGTGCATATCTACTCTTGCATCTGCAATCTGCATCCCAGCGGCCTTGTCCCCATGGTCCCTTCAGTTGGTTCTAAAAATCAGAATGGTGTGAGCGTGGAGATACAGCTGCTATGAGCCATAATTTGGCCTCACATTAACACATGGCTTCTGCAGTGAAATGTTGCTAGGTTCCAAACAGAAAAGAGAGAGGAAAAAATTAAAAAAAAATAAAATTAAACATAACTTTGGACTTATTCCTTGCTAAATGCCCCACTGCCAGTTTCAGCAGACATTTAGCATGGGTACTTTTGAGCTAAGCTATGCATTCATATTTGGTTTGTTGCCAGCTCACTTTCTGTCAGAACTCTGTCCACAGTGTGGAAAATCTGTCCTATTTTTATGCAGTCCACAGTATTCCTTCCAGAGATTGGTGTGGCAAACTGACAAATATCCATGGATGTAACTGCTATATTAGAATTACTTTTTATGTGAAAACTAAGCATTCACATTACAAACTCCTGACAGACAACTGGTTCCATGAATTACTTACCCTAAGATGTGCCAGCACTTGCTGTGCTAAATAATTAGCTATACCTTTTATTCACACCTAACYGAGGCGTCATAGCATGTATCTGGGACTGTTGGTAAGAAGTAAACAYGTAGATTAAGGTAGAAGGCAATGCTGAGGCTTGAAAACATTTGTAAATGCTGGTGGTTGAAACAGGATCGTTCAAAAGACCTGAGTTAGGCATGCGACTCCTCTGAAAACTCAGGAAACTGACATCCCCCTCCTGGACTTCCAGCCTAAATAAACACTGTCAGAAAGTAAAAAATGAGGTACCAAGCTAAGCCTAGGTTTACGAGGAAAACCTTGCTAACCAGGATAGCTTCTCATTTCCTTGTACTTATGAATGTTAAGGTCTGGATACGCATGCTTCTGACCAGCTCTGTGCTAAGACCTCTCACTTCACAGGGCAGGGTGTCTGTCTTCATGGGAGAAGTGGTCCAGTTTCTTCTCCACAAATCTAGGAGTGGCTGCTAGGCTTGCTGGCATTGGACCAAGGGAGGAAGGAGATATCTCGCTTCTCCTCTGCTCATTGGGAAATGCACACTGCTCTGGAAACTTCTGCTGAGGTATGCTCTGCCATACCTTTCTGAGGTACCTGATACCTCTCTCTCTCTCTCTCCCTTTCTGAGTCGCTACAACACCCCAGTGGAGAATTCACAGAACGGGGTTAAATGGGACACTCTGAGTATCTCCTCTTCACAGGGTGTACAGGGAGCTGTGGAGGGCTAGTCTCCAGAGTTAGGCACTGACATGAGGTGTCCAAAGCTAGGCGGTGGTAGCAACCCCTTTTGTTCATCTCATGCAAAGGAGGAATTTATTCCTGTCTGTTTCTGTAGCAATGGCAACTACTAAGTGTAACACTAGGGATAATGTGAACTCATGGCCTGGGTAAGCATGTGGAGGCCTCGCAAGCTACCAGAGCCACAGTTTAACATCACTGCTCAGGAAAGTGTGCTGCATACTTCACAGATGGCGAGGACTCATTCCCTTCCCCAAAGAGTTAAATCTTGAAAATCAGATGTGGTGCCAAGGATAGTATCAGAATAGGGAAGAATGGGGAGCACAAGGGTGAAGATCCTTGCAAAATGCGCTCCAGACTGTTGGTAAGTGGTGCTGTGCTAGGTCTGCAGTAGGGCCAGGAGATGATAGGGGCAAAACAAACGGGATGAATTCTAGGGAATTTCAGTAAAATGTATTGAATAGGAAATGGAGCATTCTGGAAAGAACTGCTGGAGTAAGTGCTTAAATTGTCTAGCAAATAGTCCGTCCTCCTTTCATGCTATATAGGAGGGCTCTGAAGGTAGTGTAAATTGTCCTCCTTTGCTTAACAATTATTTATATTAATACTAAAATCATATTTCAGTCATGATTCCAAATCTCCCATCCAAATCCTTGTTTAATATCACAGGCAGTATTTCTGCCAGAGTTTTCTCGAGAGAGCAGCTCTATTTCATGAAACAATTAAATTTAAAATTGTTTGGTGGCCTGAAAGTCCTCAACTGCATTTCAGGCTTATAAACACAGTGGGAAGAAAATGATTCCTGAGAAATGTGAATAGAGTCGTTGGGAATAAATACCCTAAATTGTAATCTCAGCCACAAATTCTGTTTCAGGAGCAGAGAGCAGCCAGGCGAGGTTGTGRTCCAGACTGACAAGGAACGCAATTGGCAGTAGTGGTTTACAGAGCCTGAGCACAAGCATGTTAATCACAGTCAGTGAAAGAAAAAAGAGGTGCTGGGCTGAAGCARCAAAACCAGAAAACAAAATCTGATTTTCTAAATCAATCCATAAGAGGCAGAGCTCCTTCTTCTTAGGGAGAAAGGTCACCAAGATGCAGAGTCCTGTGCTCAGTTATTCACACTGCAGCAAAAAAACATGTGCAACAGCAAGTAATAAAATCAATAGTATATAAGAATTAACCAAAAGCACATTTGACAGCAGTAAGTAAAAACCACATCCTTTCATTCTGATTGATTTGAACACTAGAAAATTATGGGGACTGCTTAGAGCTTAGAACAGTAGTTGCATTATAACTATTTTCAGTTTGAAGATGAGACTCACATTTGGAACCAGTGTCCTATTTACCTATTACAGTTACATGAATGTATAAAAGCAGTTGCAACATTAGGGCTCTGTCTGATCATGACAGGATGCAATCCTTGTGGAAGCTGTGGTAGAAGATTTTAACAATCGGGTAACAAGGTACTGTGTCTCAGAAGTGTTTATGAGTTGCTAGCTCAACTGGAGGTTTTATTGTGAGAACAGAAATCAGAGTTAGCATCCASCTACATAAATGAGAAGGGGAAATCACCCCAAGATAAAGCCTGGAAGACTCAAAGGGCTTCTCTCTTTGACTCAGATGGTGCCTGAGCCAAGCTGTACTTTTTTGTTTGCAGCTAGCTCCACTGAAGCCGGGCTTCCCAGTCCTTAACCATCTTTGGGGTTTTATGCTACTTCTCAACACTGGAACACCAGCCACCTGAATTTGGAGTTAAACTATTTTTGGACGTAATTTTTAGAAGAGATTTGATCAGTTTCTTCCTGGTTTGTGGTTTGTTTCTGAAATGCTTTTTGAGCAGAAAGTTTGATAGCATGTGCCAATGGGATGAGACTGTGAATACCTCGGCTCTTCTTTGTCCTACACCTGGATTCCCTTTGCTAGAAAAGCCTTATTCCCGTCTCTAACACATTGCCTGCTGAGGTTCCTCCCTTCCCTGATACAAAGGAGTACTGCATTTTCTGTTGTATGCTGCCTGAAATTGGCCTTTAGTTAAAGTTGTTTTTCCTCATTGAGGTTGGTTAATCTAACTGGACCATTCAATGGAAAGGATGTCCAGGTGTAACTGAAAGCAGAATATTGATCTTCATTTTTGTCGCGTAGGGCCCATGCAATGGACAGAAGAATGAGATGTCTCCACTGTCCCACTTATGCTGCTCTTTGGTTATGTCTACAGGAGATGTTCCCACAGCATGGCCTCTTGCCAATGTAGTGGCTGTTTTCTGAATGCAGTCCCCACATAGAAGAGAAATAGGATGAGAGGGACTGGATCTGACTGGGAATTCTTCTGTGAAGTGTTTTTTGKTTTTTTTTTAAA
This sequence comes from Apteryx rowi, assembly GCF_003343035.1. Lineage (NCBI taxonomy): Eukaryota > Metazoa > Chordata > Aves > Apterygiformes > Apterygidae > Apteryx > Apteryx rowi. The sequence goes on from NW_020448263.1 coordinate 1,539,893, forward strand.
CCGGTGTAACTTTGTTTTTGGAATGCAAATGTTCTGACTAAAAACTTGGTCAGATGGTTCCTATGTCTAGGATAGTAATCCTTGCCTGAGAGGGGGAAAAAGAAAGCCTAATCTTGGCTAGAGAAAACAAAAATCCTGGGATGGAGAGGAAGAGGATAATTCACCAAAGATTTCCCAGCTTGACCTTGCCAGGGTGGCCTGGGGGTGCTCGTCCTTCTGCTCCATCTTTCCTGACCGAGAGGCAGAGTGCTGCTTTCCTGGGCCACCCCTCGGGTCCTGATGACGTGTCCTGTGCATCACCCCTGAAAGGCAATGGCTCCCACAGATGGGCAGAGCTGTCCGTTTGTGCTTTCTCTTCAATGTCTGAGCAGATTGGATTCATCATGGTGGTTAGTTCTTGTCCTGAATTACAAAGAACAGCTTTACCAGGTTACTCAAACAGTGGTTTACCAAGAGGAAGTCATGTGTAACTTGTGTCCTGATGGCGTTGTGACTAACTCAAATGGGTTTTGAATGCTCTCATATGGAGTTACTGAACCTGGCTTTTGTTGTCCTTCATTTCAGTAGGCAGTGTTGAAAATGTTTCTTCCATATGCTGCACTTTCAACACCACATATGAAAACAAGAGTTAGCTCCTCCCTCCCAGTTTATGACATGTACTTAAGCATCACAAGAAACATCATAAGGAGAAGGGGTTTTTATTTGTTTTGCTTTACTGAAAAGCCCTCAGATTTACGAACGTACAGAGAAGTTTTCTAGATATTTCACAGGGCTGGAGTGCCTGGTCCCTGGGGGCCCCGGCAGCCGTCCCTGTCCCTGCCCCCCCCCCCAGCCTCCCCCCAGCCCCTGCCCCTGCCCCATCTCAGCCTAGTGATNGCCCCTGCCCCTGCCCCATCTCAGCCTAGTGATGCCGCAGCGGTGCCGGTGCTGACTCCAGCCCTGCCACAGCCCTGCCCGGCCACGGGCCCCCTGGCGCCATCCCYGGCCTGCAGTAGTGCCCGACACCCCCCGGCAACACCCCCCCTCCCTGACAGTGGCCCCAGGGAGCTCCCAGCCCGTGCCCTGATGTGGAAGAAACCTCTCTCCCCCTTTACTTTTTTTTTTTTGGTGTGTTCCTCTTTCTATTTTTGAGCTGAGTTTCTTCTCCAAGCACGGGCCTCAGAGGTGAATCTTTCAAAACAACAACAACCAAAAATAAAACCATATTTCACACCAAAATTGGAAGTGCTTACACTCATGAATACATTCACTAAAAGGCCAAATTTCAAGAAAGAAAGAATTAAAAAATCAGAATATTAGAATGGAAAATGACCCCTCATTCACATTTTTAAGTAGCTATCTTCAGACCTTTCAGATGAGGTGCTTTCCCTCATAACATGGATATATAAGAATGTTCCTACTCACTCACATGGGGCCAGAATTTTAATCCAAATTATGCTTTTCTTGGTTCTGCTCACCAAAGTCTCTGGTGACTGTGATTATTGTTGTACACACTCCATACTCAGCTAACAAATGTCCCAATTGCTAAGCAGCTATTTCAATTAATGGGCAAGAAGCAATCTTCCTCTTAGTGTTGGCAGGAAAACCAAATACAGAATTGGCATCAAACCTGTATTTAAGTTGAYTTTTCAAATATTTTTTCAAGCAAGAAGTAGGCCTGTTGACAAGGGGAGTTCAGGAAAATACACTGCAATAAGCAAATATGGGGGTTTGCTGAGCCAAAGCTAAGCAAATGTCATGTTTCTAGAGAAATTTAGAAAGTATCCAACAGTCACCACATTTCTTGCTCCATGTGCATGCCATTTCTGTTTTGAATGAATCATTAAAGAAACAACGTATCAAAGCTATGATAATCTCTTACAACTGATACCAAAGCAATCTGAAGCAAATGATGTAATAAATTCAACAAATAAGCAGAAGAAAGAAAGAGAGTTCTGACACTGGCAGCCCCAAACCAGGGAATACTCCAAAGTTTAAAGCTGACATAATTTGACAGCTCTGATGAAATCATAGGAATATGTATGCACATTCAGCAAAAAAAAAATAATGTCAAACTCTATCTGTCTTGACAGGCTGTCGCTTGAATGGATACTTGATAAAATATTACTTGCATTCACAGTGGTACTTGGCATGAGCAAACAAATTTCAAAATACCAAGCTAAATGCTTTCATAATTCATTACTGTATGAAGGACATGTTACCTGTGGGACCTGGAAAATCAGTCCTACAATAAACCACAATCCATCACTTTTCTAGCAGTTTGGCTTGTTGGGGTATACATGTAAGCTCATATGTTAGCATGACCACTAAAGCACACATTTTATACAAATATGGCTTAAATGTGTATTCAAGTTAAAACAAACAAAAAACCCTCCAAGTTTTAATGGTTGGTTCAGTAGAGGCTTTATCTGCAAATAATATATCCTGTTTTGCAAACTCTAGGCTACCATATATTCATGAGCTTACTTACCTTTGATTACAGTTCCTGAATAAATTAATTCTATTTAGAATACTTTTCTCTACAGGAAAGAGGCCCCAGGACAAAAACTCTTCTATCTGCAGGCTGTTATTCTGCAAAGAGCAAGGTTCTGGGAATAAATTCTAGGGCACGTGCTGTAATGCATCTTCCTTGTGCTACTTCCAGTATTACCACAAATATTGTTTTTGTTGCTGTTTGTAAAGATCCGTTCAGAGTATCAGAGAAGTGTAACATTTGGTTCCCTCTCTTTTAATTTTTATTTCATAAACCAAACTGCTGTTATTTTGCTTCAGTCCTCCTGGAAGCCTATCAGCGCTGATTCTGGTCCTTCATCACTCCCAGCATCATCATAAAGAAATACTGCACTTAAGGCTTAAAGGAAAGGAAGTACATCTAAGGTATTTCTATATTCTAGCAATACTTGGGTGCAAAGTGGCAGCCCTTTGGCACAATTGCAGCTGAGTGTGATTTGGAAAGAGCTGCAGCTGAAACATTCCCAGACTATGCTGGGAATTCAGTTCACAAAGGGATGAGAAATGGAGAATGTGTCTCACAGTTGCCCGTTCTTGCTGTGTTGCTCTCTCCCGGCCAAGGAACATTGCTACAGGTGAATATATGAACCTGTCGGTAAAAGGAACCAAAACCTGAAGGTGATGTCCCTGCAGACAAAGTTTTCTCATGTTTCAGTTTAGATTTTTACTGCACAAAACATAGGGTAGTATTCAGGTGCTTACATGTCGGTATCTTGTACTACTTGAGATGCTGGGTGGCACCTGAAATATCCATAAGGCTGCAGACATGTACAGGAGGTCTGTACCATGTTGGAGAGAAAGTTGTAGGCCAAGTGGGAAGGTAGACTAAACTGGCACTAGGTGTCTGATGTTTCTTTGAAAGATTCCTGTTTACATTGTCTCAGGTGAGTGCCCTGTGGTTGAAAGGACAGGACAGAGAAGAGGGATGGGAGGTTAATGTTTATGTGTTTGTAGGATGTATTTTGTAGGTTGAAGAAGAGCTAGATCAGATTACGGAAGTGACTGTATTTGCAATTGACCCTTATCTCTGCTGTAGCTGCTAATGTGAGAACTCAGCATGTTTTATGTAGTATTTCATGAGTGTGCGTTTCAGCACATGAGTTGTTCTTAAGATGTTTCCTCTGAAAACTTGCTACTTGGCTCACATGACTGGTGACCTAGAGGAGAGGAACCTCAAGTACATCTCATGGCATAGATATTTTGTATGTGAGCACTCATGTAGATATATGTTGGTCTTAGAAACTGAAAGACGTTCTTTCCCACTACAAGAAGGCTTGCTCAAAGTAGAGATTGATCATACAGATGTTCTCTGAAAACAAGTAAACTGGGTCACAAAAATTGATGATATTATTTCATCACCTTTATTCATAAAAATACATTTAGATACATTTTTTTCTAGCATTCCTTCCAGTCCTTACACAGACACAGAGACAGTGGGAGGCTGGTTATCCTTAGGTTTACTGTTTGACAGAAGAAAAAAAAAAGGAACTGTTTTCATTACAGAATGGTTCATGGGTAGTGAAGGTTTTGCTTTTCTTAGTTGTTTACCTATTATTTTGTATTCTAGTCTCATGTCAGGTACAAGAAAATTCAAGTGTGTTAGTTTTATTTCTGTTTTGGGAACAGAAAAAGTTGTTGCAGTTCTTGTTTGGACATGTGTTAATTTTCCTTCCCAATCTAGGCCAAGGTGGCTTGGAAATGGCCTTAATAGTCTGCTCTGGGAACAGTTCCCAGCCAATGAACACTATCAAGTAGCCAAATCTAGTTCAAGGATGATGGCTTTGGTAATTCTGTATAGAGGAACATGCTGGTTTTGCTTTGCAGTATAATTAGTCTGTGGATGAGGCACACCTGCTTTTATTTTAAATGCAAGTCATATGCTTGGCTTATGAAAACCAAACATCTGCCATAGAGATGCTAAAATATGTGCCCTAAAATACCTGCTTGTAATACACTACTAAGCACCTTAAGGTAAAGTAGCATAAGTGCATATTGATATTTTAATATCAAATTTCATGTTTTTTACTGATCACCTCATAGCTCATCTCTAGAACTATACTTTTTGATATGCATAGGTCACTTTAAAAATATACCTTTAATATTTCTGAATTGTGTTCCATATATCATCCAGCAGGCTTGCTTCACTCCCAGAATGAGTACATCTGATACATTTGCCTGCTTGATTTTACTAAGATAGATTGCCCTTGGCCATCGCTTTGAGATTTTTACCCTTGAAAGATTTAAGACCAGTTTATCACCTGTCGATTTCTAACAGAGTAAGAGACACACTGACTGATGGAACTACCTTTTAAAACTCCTCACATACATTGACACTGCCTTAAATTTTCTGTTTGCAGTGGTATTCACAAGAAAAATACTCAAATATACTAGTGGGGTAGATGAATATGAAGGTCAGACTGATTTTCTGCCTGCTGTTTTCACTGCAACAAAAACCTTAATTCCCCAAATGGCAAGACTTTTTACTAATGAGAAGCACTGTTATCCTATGTCTTTCCTAACAGTGAAAGCCTGAATTTTTTAATTCAGCCTGAATTTTTCAAGCTCTGCCTGAATTTTTTACTTTTATTCTCCCACTTATTGTGACTAAAAGATACATTTAATACATTTTATAAGTAAATTGCTTTGTTACATCATGGAAAGCTCAACTGTACTAATTCAGCTTGTGATAAAACTGGCAACCCACTGAAAGAACTTGATGTAGTATTTTCATCATTCTGTTGTACACTGGCAAGCTTGGAAAACAAACTAAAAAATGCCTCTGGCATTTTGTCACTGAATATCCTTTAGCCAATAACTGATTGCTTAAATGGAGTAATAGTTAGCAAGAGGGGAAATCCTACTCCTTCGGGACCATGGAAGTTAGAGGGCCAGGTTTTTACATGTTTGCTCTAAAACACAGTACTGTTTAGTAACAGTTGTATTTTATGACAAGGTTGTTAAAAATGGAATTGACTTCTGAGAGTCAGAGACGTATTTCATGGGAAGAAGTTACTTCTAAAAATCATCTTTTCCCTGAATGGCAGTTGGATCACTGGGTAGGCTAGTAATGCTATTCAATTTCTGTCTGTACGCCTCCTTTTTGTTTCTTTGTTTGTTGAGGGGTTTTTTTTTGGGGGGGTGAGGGGGAAGCAGAAGGAAAAGAGCAGATGTCTTCACATAAAGCTCTGAAAAATAACTGCTAACAACAAAGTAATCATACTGTCCAATAGACAACTTTATGGCATCATCACAACATTATGGCACCATCTTCTATCAGAAAATGCGGATTGTTAAGTCAAGACTATTTCACAGGGATTTTATTAAGAAAGATTTAAAAATAATTTTTTTCAATTTGATTTTGAATGAAAAAGTATATATTTTCTGCTATAACTTAATAGCATACTTGAAATACACAGCATAACATCCTGCCATTATTTAAGTGGTTCAACATTTACAAAGCAATTTAATATTTTGGGCTGATGGTATTTTGAGATTTCAATCTGTGGAAAATTTTGACTCTGATTTCTGTCAGATTTTAATTGTAAGATTTCTTTCAAAAGAGAAATGATGAACAGCTATACATATAAATGAAGTTCCGTAGCAGACAGAGCTATTTTCTAGATTGAGAAACAAGTTTTGTTACATATTTTGGACTTATGCCATCAGTTCTAGTGTATTTTTGTTCCCATTTTTGGTAGCCTTAAAGAAAGACATAGGCTAGCACTGTTAAATACGTGAATGTGGTGTTTCTTCCTCAAACAAAGACTTAAGGATTAAAAAAAAGCCCTGAGAAACTAAGAGGGAACTCAAAATCAAGTTTTTTTCATTCCCCCTCTCCAAGTACCTCCTATGAGTGTATTCATTCAAACAGGGTTTTATTTTATTTTAACCACTTGTCCAGGAAAAAAAAGTTAGAATTTGTACCTCTGTTCTTGAAAAAGCAGCAAGTAACTAGCACATTATGAAGTAACCTTTTCCTCTAAACAGCTTTTCAGTGCTTATATATATCTGTAGAATATAACTTTTTTCCCCAGCATCTGTCTATAATACCATCTGCTACTATGCTTCAGGCAGGTTTGATTTTGTAAACTTAGCTTTCCAAACAGTTTACYGAATGTAGCGGTTTTGATAATGGATCCCCATTCTGTACCAAGACATTTGATGGCATTCAGCAGCCCCAGTGCAGAATGCACCAACCTTGACCAGTGAAACAATTTCATGTTTCCTCAGTTCTCCTTGTGGCTTCACACATTCCCAAAAGCAACAAGATGAACCTTAGGGACAGATAACAGTATTCTGCCAGTCATTACAATTTTGAATTAAATACACATCTATAATCTCATTTAATTTCATTAGTAGGCTTAACATCTGGGTCCACAGTGTCTTACCAACTTTTCCTCATCACGTTATTTTCTCACAATTACTAAAAGACAAGTTAGTCCCATAACAATGAGTGTCGCCATTACCAAAAACTACAAACCGTTGTATATTATACTGACCTGAAAAAAATGTAGTCTTGCCTTGTTCTGGACAGCCTGAGTGACCATTTTGTAGGTTGTGCTTGTATAGCTATATATCTAAATCCTTTGCTGACTGACCTTAAACTTTACCTTATGTGATCTATCCCCTGGCTGTCACCATTTCTTCTTGTAACATGTATGCAGATGGCCCATCTGTACCCATGCAACACTTGGCATGCTGCTGGGAGGGATCAGTGCTTGTGGGGGCATATCCCTAGTTCTTGAGTGATGCATGCATACAGCTGAGTCTTTTTGAGAATTGTCCTGCTGTGTGTTCTGGGACAATTTTTTAAATTTAATTTAATTTTTCTTTTAAACAACTCCCAATGTAGAAGCTGTTTCAGCCCTTGTCATTGGGTACCTCAACATGAGCTTCCTGAACCGTATTTTTATGTGCTTGTAGTGATGTGAAATAGCCAAAGAGAGAAGGTCATCAGAGATTGAGCCAGAGAATGCAGGTCAGTCATGTAAGTATCATGTTACCAAAAGACTTTTAGGGATATACAAAGGCAAAGTTTGCAGACAGAAGAAGTAGGGTGGGTTTTTTCTTTTTTCCCAAACTGATAGTATTTGCAAAAATAGCCAGACTTTTGAACAGGCCAGCCCTTCTTGAGGCCTGAAGGAGGAGCAACATCATACGTTAAGCTAAGAGCAAACTGGGAACAACTGAGTTTAGGTTAATTATCTTAATCCAGTAGAAAATTTGAGAGAAAAGGATGAATTGGCACCTTTGGAGCAGAGAGGAATTTTAGCAAGGGAAGAAAAGTTAAGATTTTTAGTCATTATGGCACAGAGAAAGGCAGGTCACTATAACCAGTGGAAGTGAGAGATTACCAGAGGTGAGATTAGGGGTAAACAGTAGTGTGCCAAAATAATATTTTTGAGTCTGTGATTTTTAGTACCCATTGGAATTCTGAACTATGTTTCCAGTTTCACCTTTGGGGGCTTATTTGTAAATCTTCCTTAAGAATCAGGACCTAAAGTCAGAAGTGGGCCAGTAGTTTTGTGAAGAATATCCTCCCATTACTAGCTTGGAGAGTCTGTCCTCCACTGATCACATGAGTTCGTCCTCATGAGCGCAACAGCCCTATTACTGGGATTTAAAAGACCACAGAGGACTAGTGAAGAATCCCACTTGGCTTTCAAGAGATGTCTTGTACTGTGATCAATACTCACCTCTGTTTGAACCCCAGTGTTTCTGGACCATTAGGATTGCAGTCCCTGGAGATGACGGACCCTGTTTTGTCCTGTCTATAAATGAGCCAGCAGCAGTAGAACTTTTCTCTGAGGAACTGGACATCTCTGAGGAACCTGTGCAAGAGCTTACCCCATCCTTCTGGCACTAAAATACATGAATGAACTAGTCTGAAAATGTACCTACATGCAATAACAGCTAGGGAAATTGGGGAGGCCGCCTAAACATGTGCTTATGTCACGTGCAACAACTCTAGTGTCATCATCTATGCACCCATGTAATTTTTTGAGTTGATTGAAATCTGTTGTTGAAATCTGTTGATTTTTCTACTGACCTATCAGTTTAATCTACTTACYGCTCCTCTGCTTGCCAGTTAGTGGTCACCAGCTGCCATTTCAGTGAGCGCTGCTGGCTGTGTGGGTCCTGGAGACTGCTTGTACTTGAGCTCTGCAGCTGACTGTTCCACAGCAAACCTCTAGAAATTCCTCATGGGTCGAGATGGGTGACTACAAACCTGGAAGCTAAACAGATCCAGCAGGCTCAGGTTTCACCAGTCCTGGCAAATAAGCACAGAGATTTTAACCTGGATGGTCAGATTGGAAGGATGTTAAAGTGAGCCCAGGTTTTTGCAATGTAGATTTATTCCTAATGTAGAAACTAGCAAGGTATTTTTCTACCCTGTACCTTCATAAACAGTGTGGAATACATGAGTGGCTTTTCATTAGTCAGCATGTGTCGAGTTTGTGGACATACATAAAAAGTATTTGYACTACAAGAGCTTCTCAAGGATGGTGTAAATCACAAGACAGCTTGTTATGGCAAGCATAGTGTTTTAGAGACTTTCTTCTGCTTCATCACATGACAAAGAAAAAAAGACTTTAATATATTCCCATTTCAGAGAAAGCCTGAATTATACATGCTACTATGAAAAATAGGGAGAAAATATTAAACTTAATAAAGATGTAGGAGTTGGTGGAATCAATATATAGATCAGAGTAGAAAAGCTAATTAAACTCTGATGAGTAAACATGATTTTTAGATGTAGATGTTTTGAATCTTGTTAAAGTACTGAGTTACACTTTTTGAGAGAGAAGTAAAATAAATAAATGTTTATTAATGTGAAATGGGTCATATATTAAAAGTTTGTAATATGTTCTATAGAACAAGTAAGTTATCAGAAATTTGCCATTTCTCCTGGGAAACCTGCATGCTTGATCACCTCTCTGAAATGCCTGTACACCAATGCATGCAGCAAGGGGAATAAACAGGAAGAACTAGAGATCTGTGTGTGGTCACAGGGCCATGATCTCATTGCAGTTACAGAGACATGGTGGGATAGCTCGCATGACTGGAGTGCTGTCATGGATGGCTACCTGCTTTTTAGGAAAGACAGGCCAGGAAAGCGAGGTGGTGGAGTTGC
>NW_020448263.1:1550753-1576840 GCF_003343035.1 Apteryx rowi
GTCAGCCTCACCTGCATCCCTGGAAAGGTGATGGAGCAGCTCATCCTGGAGGCCATCTCCAAGCACGTGGAGGAAAAGAAGGTGATCAGGAGTAGTCAGCATGGCTTACCAAGGGGAAAACATGCTTAACCAATCTGATAACCTTCTCTGATGGAATGACTGGCCAGGTAGATGAAGGGAGAGCAGTGGATGTTGTCTACCTTGACTTCAGCAAGACTTTCAACACTGTCTCCCATAACATCCTCATAGGCAAGCTCAGGAAGTGTGGGTAGATGAGTGGACAGTGAGGTGGATTGAGAACTGGCTGAATGGCAGAGCTCAGAGGGTTGTGATCAGTGGCACAGAGTCTAGTTGGAGGCCTATAGCTAGCGGTGTCCCCCAGGGGTCAGTACTGGGTCCAGTCTTGTTCAACTTCTTCATCAATGACCTGGATGAGGGAACAGAGTGCTCCCTCAGCAAGTTTGCTGACGATACAAAACTGGGGGGAGTGGCTGATACACCAGAGGGCTGTGCTGCCACTCAGAGAGACCTGGACAGGCTGGAGAGGTGGGCGGAGAGGAACCTCCTGAAGTTCAACAAAGGCAAGTGCAGGGTCCTGCACCTAGGGAGGAATAACCCCATGCACCAGKACAGGCTGGGGGTTGACCTGCTGGAAAGCAGCTCTGCAGAGAATGACCTGGGAGTGCTGGTGGACACCAAGTTAACCATGAGCCAGCAATATGCCCTTGTGGCCAAGAAGGCCAATGGTATCCTGGGGGGGAGGCGGGAGGGGGGTGCATCAGGAAGAGYGTTGCCAGCAGGTGGAGGGAGGTGATTCTCCCCCTCTACTCAGCCCTGGTGAGGCCACATCTGGAGTACTGTGTCCAGTTCTGGGCTCCCCAGTACAAGAGGGATGTGGCACTACTGGASCAAGTCCAGCGAAGGGCTACAAAGATGATTAGGGGTCTGGAGCATCTCTCTTATGAGGAAAGACTGAGAGAGCTGGGCCTGTCTAGCTTGGAGAAGAGAAGGCTGAGAGGAGATCTTATCAATGTGTACAAGTATCTGAAGGGAGGGTGTCAAGAGGATGGAGCCAGACTCTTTTCAGTGGTGCCCAGTGACAGGACGTGAGGCAATGGGCACAAACTGAAACACAGGAAGTTCCATCTGAACATGAGAAAAAACTTCTTCACTGTGAGGGTGACAGAGCACTGGAACAGGTTGCCCAGAGAGGTTGTGGAGTCTCCTTCTCTGGAGATATTCAAAACCTGCCTGGATACGATCCTGTGCAATGTGCTCTAGGTGACCCTGCTTGAGCAGGGGGGTTGGACTAGATGATCTCCAGAGGTCCCTTCCAAACTGAACCATTCTGTGATTCTGTGATTCTCTTAAAGTGATTGTGAGATGAAAGGTAAATAAATAAATAAATAAATAAATAAACAGCAATGGAATTCTTGTTAGTACCAAGAATTATGAAGGCTGAGGTTGCTGTTTCCTTAGACCAGTTGCTCTTGGGAACTATAGAACTGGCTGTCTTGGAATATTTCTCTAGACACACAGGAAAAGCACAAGAAGTTCTGATCAAATGAAACTGGATGTGTTTTTGAGAGGTGACTGTACAGTCTGAGACAGTTGAGTAAAAGGAATGGTAATCTAATGTAGCCAAAGAATTAAATTCCTTTTGAACATTATGACAGTGCTATTACTCCAAGTAGTGATAGGTGGAATTAAGTGTTGCTTTTCTGCCTGGAGGATTCTATTCCTGCCGTGCTCTGAGAGTGTAAGATGAAGTAGTTGGAATAACTAGATGTCAATGTTCTAATTTCAGCAAGCCTATCCAATAGGTTGTTAAACTACTAATTTGATAAAGTCTTTACAGTAGCTGAGAGAAGTACTGTGTACTGTATGTACTTGCTCCCTTAAGCTTTTACTGAGAAAGGAGCTGTTATGATATATGCAGAATATTAGTAAGATATATGATCTCTCATTGAATATAATAAAACATGGACAAAAATTACCCCTATCCATATATATATATTTATGAGCAGCATTCTGGAGACTGCAATGTACAGCATRCAGAAGTAACTTTTCCTGGAATAAAATGGCTGGGTACTAACTAGAAAACAGAAATGTACACTTGGAGCTATGGTAAGAATAACTGGTAATAGAAGGCATGAGACACTTTGTTTGGGAAGGAGGATGCTGGCTCGGCTCAGTTTGTCTCCAAGTGTGCAGCACACCTCTTAGGAATTGTGGAGCAATATTTGGCTTTGTTACTAGAGAAGAAACTTAGAAGGACTTATAGGACTAACTGAGAGTAATTCCCTGGGCCCTAATAGCCCTCGTACCACTGTGGAAACCTGTCTCCTAGGAGCTGCAGCCTTTCTGAGAGTTGTGCTTAGTATTTGCACTCTTCATATCAGTTCCCTGAATGAATAGTCCTCTACTGTTTCTGAGAAAAGCTTAGCTTCTAGGGTTAGAAGAGCCCATGCTGGTAGTGATTCTCGTCCTTCCAGATGACAATGGCATGTTTTCTTGGAGTCCTTCACACTGCATAAAGGGTTTCTAAATTTTCTTACTTTTTCCCCACAGTGATTGAGGATTCTGAATAACAATTTTCTAAATGAAAAATGGAGTGTAAATAACTAGCAGTATGACCAGCCCTGAGATACAGACTGGGACCACAAGGTAAAGGGGTCAGATTTTGCTTAAAGAAATAAGGAATGCTCCTGCCTCAGAGGGACTAAGCAGTATTTGCCTATACAAGAAAGTGGGTACTCTCATCTGGCTCTGAACTGAACCAATTCTTCTTTTCTGGATGTAAAGGCATCAGAAGCAGAAGTAAAAAAACCTGGGATTACAGATATCTGAGACCATTTGATAGGCTGCTTCCTGGAGTGTTCAGACATCTAAGCCACCATTCACCCAATATCAACAGTACAACCCACCTTCTGCTTGATCTTGCGAGACTGCCACAAAGCATTATGAATTRTGCTGGAAGTTGGAAGCAGCAAACAGTGCCATGCATGGAGCTGGCAGTCAGACCTCTGGTCCTCTTATGATGGATGTGAGCTGGAGTTTGCTTCTTGTCCCTAAAGGCATTTGCCAACACAGTTGCAAATCTGGACATTTTAAATGGAAAGAGCAAAACATTTTATTATCAAAGTTACTTGCTTCTTTTTTCTGCACTCAGACTGCCCCTGTTCCTATGCTTATTTACTAGCCTATCAGTGTTTTAAAGACTAGCCTCTTTTCCTCATCATGACAACTTTTAGAAGGTAGCCAAGGAGGGTGAAGGCTTTAAGATTAATACAGATTGGTGGGGATGTTGTTGATGAGGACATTAGGGGCAGAAAATGTTCTGTGATCCTTTTTGCACTTAATGGTTGTTGGTACTTGGAGAAAGCTCTTCTTGTCATTAGTGACCAGATCACTCCTTCCAGTGCTGACTTCCTATAAGTGTCATCAGGACATAGCTCATGGTACCAAAGCAAATAATTTGTACAGACAAATATGTTAATACCTTTTATGAGTGCTTCTCTATACCGCTCCTTTCCTTTCTATAACTGAATTTCTATTTCCAATTAATATAAAAAAATTTAAATTCTTGATGGATTTGATAACTTCATTTGATGACTTACTAGACTAGCATCACATTTACTGATGTTAATTAACGATGGTTTCCTTCAGGACTGGTGATAAGTTAGAATAAACGTGTCTCAGTTTTTCAGAGTGAAACATTCCTCTGACTAACTTGTGTTGTAGGTTATAGGATTGAATAGGATTGGATTGTTACCATATTGAATTCTACCACTTATATTTATTTAAAATAAGCTTGTTTTCTCCAGCATGGAACAGCTTAAATGTTCTACTTGATATCAAATCAAAATCAGTCAGCTGTGAGTGCAAACACACCTTTTGGCTAACTGCAAGCAGCTGTGTCCTGCTGTTCAGAATTTACCAGGAACATTAAAGATACGTCAAATGAGTGAGTGCTAGCCCTTTGCCTAGTTTTAAGTTTAGGTAAAAGTGATAATTTACACAGATCACTGCACCAAATTAAACTAGTTGGATGCCTCTGTGGTCAGCATGGTCTATACTGTGTTTTAAAAAATGTTTGCAGTATAAAGGAGTCTAAAACACTTTCTGGACTTAAAGGTCAGCTCCTGATTTGAGATATGTATGTCCTTGGCACAATTCAACAGAAAGGGGACATGTAAAAATCTTTTCTAACCCTAGATGTGAGAGGATGCTGCTCTGTTCTCTAGCATAAATGAGAGTATACTGGTCCTGAATGGCTTCACAGATGGGTTTAGCTGTGATATAAGATGCCATATCCCTTTTCTTCTAGGTATGGCTCTCCAGATTCAGGTAAAGCAGATGTGTTTAAGAGTTAAACACAAAGGAATCTGATAGGCAGAAAAGGAAAACAAAATTTAGACATGGGATAATTATAGTATGCAGCGTTAAGCTCTGTAACTTCCATAGCTGCTTATATAAAAAGTATAGGGGAAAACTTAAAAGTAACTGAATTAGATCACACAAAGCTACATCTAGTCTATAACCTGTTTCCAGAACCAGTCAAAAGCAGATGTCTATGGAAGAGTGCAAGACAGTGGGTGCATGTAATGCTTGCCCCCTTATTTTCCTAGCCTTTGACCAGTTCCTGCTCAGGAACTCTCTGTGTCTAATGTGGTTGCTCTTTATTTGGTTACACTCAGTGGATCTGTTCCAGAAATTGTTCAGTCTCCCCTTGAGCCTCTGCAAAATTTTAGACCTTCCAGTTTCTTTGGTAATGAGTTTCCCAGCTTAGTTACCCTTTGCATGAAGATTAACCATCCATCTTTTCCATGCCAATGATGATTTTGTAGATCTCTGCCATATTCCCCTCAGCTGTCCCTTTTTTTATGCTGAAGAGATCTAACTTACAATGTCATTCCTTACATAGAAACCATTGCACATTCTTGATCGCCCTTCTTGATCTTCTTTGGATCTTCTCTAGTTCTACTCTATCCCTTTTGAGTTACAAGGACCAGGACTCCACACTGAGCAAACCACGCATTTACATAGTGGTATAATAATCTGGTAAATCTTAACACTGATTGTGGTTTTTTTTTTTTTTTTTGGTAGGCACTGAATGAGGACTTTGTGGAACTGTCCATGATAAACCCACGATCTTTTGTGTTGTAACAGACAGTCCAGAGTCCATCATTTTAAGCACAGAGTTAAAATACTCTTTTTTTTTTTCACATGCATCCCTTTAAGTTATTTATATTTAATTTAATCTCCCATGCTCAGGTTCAGACAGTGATAGCTGGTTAGTAAGGAGCCCCATAGAAAAAGGCATTTCACAGTGGAGGAAGGTGTGTGGTAGAGCAGCACTGCACTTGGCCCCATGTTTGGTTGAGCACTGTTGCTTGCTGTATGATCACCCATCAGTTCCCCTCCCCATGATGTATGAAAGCTGTCATGGAGGTGAGAGAAGAAGAGGATTATAAAGAGTTCCTGTGAACTTCTGTTGTCCCACTGTGATCAGGAGATATTGGCTATAGCAGGAAAAGTACCTCTCCATATTCAGAGATATCTGATGTTCTTTCCATTGTTTGCTTTTTCTCTTCCTCATGGCTAGGCTCAGGAATGGTATAAATCTTTTAAGGTGCCCTGAGTGAATTAAAAGACCATGTGTTTCAACACAGCTAGCAATCAACAGGCCCTGAAATGGCCCATGATTCCTTTGCATTTGGCTTGCAACAGATTCTAACACCCATTCAATGAGCTATCACAGAAAGATAAGAAAGGAACATAACCTTCCAAATGGCAAATCAACATGCTCACATGTTTCAACCTTAAATAATCATGAATATTATCCCCCTTGTTTCTTTGAAGAGTTTTGACATTTGCTTAAGTAATTACTGTCACCTCTAAATGGCTGCCCATATTTTGTCCTTTTGTTAATCCTTCTCCGGTATTATTTATGCCTTTGTTTCATCTTAGCTCTTTGAGCCAGGCTTTATCAGGTCTGCCAGGTGTACTGTGCACACACATTCTGAATTAATCTCCCTAGTCTGTCAGAGYGTAACAAAGTTCACTTATTCAAAGGAGTTGGGAGGAATGAAGGGAATTCAGCTTGAGAAACCCTGGTCTTGTCTTTGTACGTTGCTTATGCTGGGCAAAATGTCGCTTTCTATGTGAGTAGTTTCAATGCAAGTAAAGACAATGTCAAACATGAGTAGCTTCAAGTCAAATCCTTTGCCACCAACATGCCTTAAAACAAGCTGATTAGTTCTTCAAAATCTTTTGTTCCAAGACCTTTGTTAGACTGTACACAATTCTATCATGTAAAATCTCATAGCAATGTCCTCTACTATCACTAGTGAGGTGGCAGCCCTGGTTCTGCACCTAGGCTTTTTGCTCCGTGACTCATCTGGTACTCCCATAAACAAATGTTTCCTGAAAGAAGTTTAGTATTAGATTTCCACAGCTGGGCAAGCACATTTATAGGTACAAAACTGATATGAACAGCAATTCAGATGAATGAGCCTCCTCCTCTTTTGTGGTCATGGGTGGTCTGGTTATGTGCTGAAACTCTGAATGGTTGGCAGCTTTTGGGAGTATCACATGGAGATTGAGCATATTGCTGATTAACTGGGAACTTGGCCCCTTTGGATCCCTGATGTGTTGGTATTAATCAGTCAATATTCACATTTAAATAGTCAAGAGCATAGAAAAAAGTTGTCAAGAATTTGAAAGAAAATTGGAAGTTCTTCTCCTCAAAGACAGGCTCATTTGGATTGAATGCAACTCCTCCAGGTGATTTGGAAGAGTCTAGCTCTTAAATTAGAATCAAGAGTGTCTCTGAGTGACTATTTTCCACTTGGAAATGAGAGGTAGAATTGGACCAGGAGAGAACTAATTATGACTTTATGCTGAATAAACCAAATTTACTGTTTAAGTTTCAGAACTGTCAAAAAAATGTATGAACCAAAGCTGCCCACACAAATTGGTGAAGACAGTCCTGAACAGATTTGGCAAAAGCAYAGTGGATGCTGTATAAGAACGCTTAGATCCTGTTGAGAAGGGAGGTTTGTGGAAATGCTTTGAAAGTAGTTAATGAATACAGTCAGAAAGGAGCTTGTGAGACACTAGAACTCTAGTGAGAGCTGAGAAGTATCACTCTGGATATCCATTATCAGAAGTTGCAACTTTGACATGTATTTTGGACAAAGCATTGGGAAAGAAGGTAATCCAAGTAAAGAATAGAACTCAGAAAATAGAAAGTTATTTCTTATTCCTTTTGATGACAAAGATTATCGCAGTTTGTTAGTTGTTGCCAAGTTTACAGCTTGTGTCTTCAGCTGATGTAAATTAAGTGACTTCTATGCCAATAGGAGGTGTTCCTAAAGGTGTAGTGATGACATGATCCATGATGTCATTTTTATTTGATTTCAGAGTGACTTAAAGACCAGTATTTGGGGTGAGGGGAGGTTCAACTGGAGAGGGGGAAAAAAAAAAAGTATTTTAATCTCCAAGACATATAAGAAAGGAAAGTATATGCCACACATCCTTATCAGATTCTCCATCACGAAAGCAAACAGTAGTCATGGAAAATGAATGAGTCAACTTCTGGCAAGTCAGATTTCCCGTTTTTAAAAAGCTGCAAACAAGTGATGTTATTCTTAAAAGTCATATAGAATGGTCCACAAAATGTTGAATTCAAACTTTTAATGTCTGCCTTTAGCTTTTTAATATCTGTTTTTCAGTGAACAGGTTTGTCATTTCTTACACTTTGAAATGCGCAGCCTGCTTCACTGGATGCAGCTGCCACAGTAAGATTTATTCCATGTGTATGCTTTGAGCCTTGTCTTTCCACTTGTACATCCACAGACCTCAGTGAACCTCTTACTTTGTCTGCTTGGCAAGTGTGGTTACAGGCTGTGAGCTACCCAAGTGACCATGGTCAAGGAATGGGTGCGAGATCACAAGGTTTTGTGTGCTGCTTTTTGTGTGCTGTTTTTGGTGTGCTTCTATTGTGTAAGAGAAGAGCCATCTGGTTTCAATTACCTGCCAGGAGGGAAAAAAGAAGGAAAGAAAGCTAAAATGGTCACAAGAGAAAACCTTGTGTTTTTCCTCTGTGTTGAACTCTCTATAAAAATGTCTGCATGCCTGTGCAGCAAGGAGGAGGATTAATTTCTCCTTACATATGATATACATAGTAAACAAGTTATACCAGGAGCAAGCAACAAAAAACAGTCTGGAGAAGTGGTTGTAGGCCAGTTTTGTCCTTTATTTGCAGTATTTATGCTCCTTTATTTGTAGTATTTGTCTACCTGCATGCCTTCAAGTAGATCTTGGGTAACTATTGAAGAAAATATAATAGTATTTACTGAGAGAGCTTTTGGTTCTTGGCTTGTAATGTCAGAGAAAGATTCTTGTACTTTTTTTGTTTTCCCTTTCTGTAGATATATGCGTGATTAATTTTTTTTGTGTCATAAGCATTTACGGAAAGTGAAGCTAAAGCTTACTTGCTCAAACATTCACTTAAGGTAAATTTAAATTCTTTCTCCATAAGCAATTTTCTCATCAGACAATCATCAGACTTGACACCTCCTTTCCCTGAAACCTTATGATCTGTTGACTCATAAACCTGCCCCTGTGGCTCAGCTGTACTCTGAGCTCTGGGTTTATTTACCAAACAGACAGAATGCAGATTTCCTTCTCTCTGCTGCAGAGTTCGCATCAGATACTGTGCAGTAGGTTAACAGATTCTGCGTGCAAGAAGCAAGAGAGAGGATTTTTTTTTTCTGCTGTTCTATGTTGAGGACATACAACTGCTGCCATCTTCAAAGGATCAAGACAATTTGTGAGTTAATAGACCAGACATGATTGCACTAAAGCAATTTCAATCTGAGTTTATGGAAGTAAGCCACAGTGGCAGGTTTATGAACCAGCAGATCGTAAGGTTGCAGTGAACTGAGGTTGCAAGTTTGATGTTTCTATGCTGAGAAAATTGCCCAGCTTCCAGAAGAACTGACAGATATTATAGCAGTGACATCCTTGTTACTCTTGTTATGCATGTCTTTCTCATTGCTGTAGGCCCTAAGTCTTCAGGCTTTGTAAATAGAAGTGGCTTTAAAACTCTGCTATGTCAATTTTGGACTGGACTGTGGTTGAAGGGGAAATAAAATTTTGTACCACCCCCTTTCTTCCGTTTTGTCTGTAATATATAGGAATGGAAAAGCATTCCTTTAGAGAGTTCCGTTTTGCTGTTAACTAGCTTTGCTCTATGTTTAAGAGAACTTCAAAACTTGCCAGAATGGTGAGGCGTATCTCATGGGTTTGGACATAATAACTAAGTGGTTCTCCTGGACCCCCGCTGGACCTATATACTTCCTTTACAATGCTGTTCTTCAACAAGAGGCAAGAAATGTGGTCTTTTGCAAGTGAATACAAATAAAGTAATTATACACTTTGTTACAAGGTAAGGAATATAACTTGCTGGGGGTGATTCCCATGTTCATTCTGTGTCTTCGCATCATTCTGGCAATGCCAAACAACTGCTAACCTGTCTAGTTAAGTATGGCTGACAGCTGCTTTGTGCTTCTGGAAGAGCAGAAACCAGCCAGAGCTTGTTAGCGACTGTAGCACACTGTAAGTGTGAAAGAAGTGCAAGCTCATGGCCTGATTCCACCCGTAGGTATGTAATGTATATCTGGCAGTTGTGATGATGGTCTCTTCAGTCCTTGGAATAAAACAGCCTGGACCCCTGGATGCACATGTGCTCATGGAAACTTCCAAAGAAGTAGTGTCAGTAGGGCGTATAGGGAGAAAACAATTGTATGTGAACATTGAAAAAGTTCTCATCTTCTTAGTTGGTTTGATTCTACTTAAAAGCAGGAGTCTTACTACAACCTATCTCAGAATAGCTACAGCTCTGTTCTCTGGATGACTCAGAAGCAGCGCGCTTGGAAACGTGAAGTTGTTACTGCAGTTCTCTATTCCTGGGTTACACATATTGCTTCCGTTATTGTTGATACATGTTTCAAGCTGTTGACATGTTTTTTTCAAGCAGAAATTTTCATATTTTGGGGAGAAAAAAAAAAGTTCCAGTTCCTCTAACTGAAAGTATTTCCATTATGTCTTCTGGAAACTGTTCAGATAATCTGTTCGGTTACTCTCCATTCCTCTGTAGATGACTTCTCTGGTCAAATGATGTCTCCTCAAAGGCAAAAGTCACCTTTCTGGGGAGAGAAGCAGCTTGTTGATCATGGATGTTGATGGTTAGAAGATGAAATTGAGCTGGTGAAAGTAGCAAGTAGGGGAGAACTAGGACAGGAGACAACTGAAGTACAACTTCTGTGAACTAGAACAACAGTATTTCCAAATCAAATTGTTCAGTACCACTATTATTTRTCCATTAAGTGGAAAGAATAAATTTTGTCAAAACCCAGCTGGAGACTGAAAAAAGATTCATCAGAAATTTTAAACCCTCTTCCACATACCTGTTCATATAAACACATATAGACACATACGTATCACCTTTTTAAACTCCTGACTGGCAACACATCCTATTCTTCTCTTCCTCTACCAGTCTCTCCACCCTCTCACATTTTTAAATCTCTTACATCTTTATAATATACTATTTAATGGATTACTTTCTATGGAAAATGATGGGGATGTGTAGGGCACATGTATACACTATGGAAGATGTGAATTTGCACTCCTAAATTTAGTTATAGATTCTAGCTTATTTTATAAACTTTCATTTTTTAATGATTTATCACTTTCAGATTGCTTAGAGAAAAGACTTCTAAAACAAACTGAGTGTAATCAAATGAGTTCTTTGAATGTTTATAGGATTCTCAAACAGTTGTGTGAATAAATGAAAAGCTTAGAAATTAACATTTAAGGTAACACCAATCATATTTATAACTCTGAGACTTCTAAATCAAGAAAAGTTCAAGGAATATATTTTTCATTTTTAAAGCTGTGGAGCATTTAGTATAAAATAGTCTACATTAAATGTGTATTAGAAATTAGATACTGTTTCCCAATCTTAAACATCTAAGCATTTCCAGATCTGCTGCCAAGATAAGTTTACAGTAGAAGCAAAATATTTCTGCTTCAGCCATCTGAGTTGCTAACAMAAACGTTGCTGAATTCTGAATGAATGGCAGCCTTTCAGTAAGGGACTACCCACAGTTTAAACATCATCTGGATTCTCAGAGAACTGGACTCAGACACACCAACAGCAGGTCTGAATGTATAAATAATGCACAGAAAATGTTACGGCATATAAATCAGTGGCATAGTTTAAGAAGCACCTTACTTGGGTATATACTGTCTCTCTGAGAAAAGCACACTGAGAAGTGAACAAGGTACCTGATTAGAGTTTGTAGAAAAAAAATCAGAAGTAAACCAGTTACAGTAGCTTTATAAGTTACCACCTGTCAGCCCAACTGAGGTATCTGACTGTGTGGGCATATTTGGCCTTTCTTAGTTCTGAAGTCAAATGTGTTGGGTTAGCGAGGTTCATGATGAGTCCTTGAACTAGAGCCTTTGTGCTATCCTCCCCATTGCTTCACATCATTGTATTTTGCTCATGTTTGACCTCACTACTGGTGTCAATAGGAGCACAGCCCCTAAATTTAGGACATTTACTGCCTCTACGTTTGGACACCTAATTTTAGGTGCCTGAATCTAGAGCTGAACTCCACTCCTGCTGCTTTAAAAGGCTGTAAAGTTAAAATCTGACAAAAAAATACAAGATACTAGCATACATGGCAATTTGTCATAAAACATTAGTAATGTGAGGAATTTAAGGCTGAAAAAGAGATGCGTAAGTATATCATATACAGGTCCACTTAGACTAATGAGATAAACTTTCACACTTCAAAGCTTAACCAATTTTGTTTGATCAGTTCCTGAAGAGCAYTACAAGATGCTTAAAATAGAAGGGGACTGGATTCACTGATGCAGAAGACCTTTTTTAATCATTGGTTCTGTTGACTAAGATCCAGGGCCTGAAAGAYGATTCACTTCGTGAAGCAGTTATTTCCTTAATTGTCTAAGACAGACTGTTTTTGCATCTGGCACTCACTGCTCTTGGAAACAGGGTATTGAAGTTGATAGATCACTGCTCTGGTGGGGTTGGCCATCCCTACACACTCTATTCAGACAGCCACTTCTGCTACACAGTCTTGATTCTCCCCTAACCATTAGGTACCATGAGCAAACTAAAACAAATGTTTTACTTCCGAAATGCTGGCGCATAATGCTTGGAGAAGGCTGAGTTTGGTGGTGGGGCTAAGTGATGTATTTCTCACTCATGACGCTTTAACACAAGCAGCTGTCTGCATCATCGGTGTACCATTCTTAGCTGCTTTTCCTGCAGATGCTTCTTCTTTTTTGGGGGGACGCGGGCAGTAAATCATGAATATTTAGGACTCATGCCCAAGAGATGCTAACGAAGYCCTAACTTACAGGTGAGTTCACTTAAAGTTTATATAGCCTTCAGTTCTAATGGCTGTGTGCCACAAAATCCATGTTATTTGCAAGGATACTCTCAAAGGATCTGCCTATTTCAATTTAAGATCTTCTTCTTCCTGGATTTGATAAGTTGATATTATTTTGGTTACTGAAGGTATGGACAGATGCTGAGTATATTTTAAACTCACTTGAAAACATTTAGATGTTCTTGCAAACTAATAGTTGTATTTTTGCATTGTAGACTGTAGTATTTTATGAGCTAATTATGGCACTAAAATAAAGTATAAATGAAGGTAGCAACTGGTAGTCTGCAACTCCTCTGACATGCACAGCAGCTGTGAGAAGGCTGACATTTCAGCCTGGGACAAAGGAATCAATTCCTGTTTATATAAAAGTAGAACAGACAAAAAATCAAATGTGGTTGGGGCCAGACCTCAACTCGGGCTAGGTGGGGGCGGACAGGAAAAGCAGTATAAAAAAGCCATCTTCTTGACACCCCCATCTCCTTCAGCATGCTCAGAAACAATTGCTGTCAGAGAACTTTCCTGATGAATTGTCAGAAATACTGACTTTTTTGCGTGCTATGTTAACTGCTGAGAAGGAAACTGAAGTTGATTTTCACCTCATACTTTAGCAGAGTAGATTTTTTTTTCCACCCCTGGCTGTAGACTTTTGCCTCATATAACTCAATTCTCTTATTCAGAAGAAAAAGTATGTGCAGATGTGTTTAGATGCATATGTATGTGCACATCTGGATGCTTCCCCATCCTTTTTTAATGCAGTGAGGTGTCCAGGAGAGAGAAAACCCTGYATCTCTTTCAAGACCTTAGAACCTTTTGTCTCAAAGCAGGACTCAATTCTGTTAGATTTACAGTTAAAATTGACAATTTTTAATGGCCTGTTACAACTCTTGGATGCCCCTTGATTACAGGGGCAGACAGATGAAGCTGTAAACATGTTCCCTCAGAGTTCCTCTTTAAAACATTTTCAAAGCAGAAGACTTGTCAGTGTGTCATCACTTTTATTAATTGTCAGTACAGCATCAAAAGTTTACATAGTGTTTTATAGATAAGTAAGAAGACAGCTTTTTTTCCACGGCAAATCACTCTAGGGCAAGAACCTAGAATTTGAGATGATTAGTAATTCCCTTCCCCCCGCCCCTTGTTTTTTTTTCCCAGTGAAGAAATTGAAGTGAAAAATTTGTCATTTCAATGAAGGAACTGTTGCAGTTCTGAAAAGCTGACCCTTTCACGCATCTTTTAGATTTTTGATTTGATGATGGGGTAATCCCGCAGACTGAATAGTGAGCACAGTGCCTCCAGTTTTGCAGCAAGCTCCTATGCCTTGCTGGTAAGCAGTAACAAGGTAGATAAGTCTGAGCCTATTGAGTGATACAGAGTAGTGACTTGGTAGAGGGGAAGTCAAGGCTATGGGGACTATTTGGAGGTAGCCTTGTTAGGTTTTTCATTCCCTTTCTTTTTGCTTTGTGCAGTACTGCTTATATTCAGGTAATATGAAGCAGCTGAGATGAGTGAGGTGGAAGAATTACATAAATTGAACTAAACCCGGCAGTAAACTCAGCATTATATTTCTGATTCCTGCATTTTCAGCTCTGGTAGTATTCAGCACTGAGTTATCTCCATCAGAAACAGGAAAATCATGGCAACCTCTCCTTAACTTGGTGACAAGAGTTTTTAAAAGGAATCAGAGACCTTAAGGGTCCCTCCAGGCACATCACTACATTTTTATTTATCTTGACAATATTTAAACTTCTGATTTGTATTGATTTATGATTTTGAAAGATGCCAAAGGGAATTAATGTCACATTCAAACAAAATATTAAAATGTACAGCTGCGAGTTTGAGACATAATGCCTTGAATTAGATACAGGTTGCACTTACAGAACTTCTGAAGCCTCTTCAAGTGTCATTGTGTTATATGTGATATCCTTTACAGTCTGTGACTGCCTGCCTTAAACAATTTCGTTTTATTATGCTGTGAAACATTTGCTGACAAAAGAGCCTTCTGAGTTACCTTTGGCAGTAACCTGCATGAGAAGTTCTTGATGCTACAGTTCAGTGAAAACTTATATTCTTAATATGTGTTTGTATTGCTCTTTGAGTTATAAAAATAGCTATAGTTACAGTAACTGTAGTAGTGTTATAAAAGGGTGAATGGCCAGGGCTAAAAGAATAAYTTATGAGGGGCTGTGAAACTTATAGAGGTGTAAACAAAGAAAACAATAAGGAAAAATATTTTTCCTTTTTTCCTGCAACTGCCTATGTTCAGAATTTGGCACTTAACCTAGAAGAATTGAAAATACCCTAAGCACCTACAATCATGCAAGGATTTCTTACTTCCTTTGAGGGCTGTATCTGTATTACAACATTCAGAGGAAATACAAATTTCCTGCTCATTGAACGTGAAGAGATACCTGGAATATTTGCAATTAATTCTCTGAGTTTGGGATTTTAAAGCAAATTTGAAGCACCTATTTGAATACCTGGAGAGGTTAACTGAACTGAACTAATTACTTGAGCAAATTTTAGATAAGCAATTTTTCCATAATAGTATGAGAAAAAATTAAAGAAAAAAATTATAATTTAACTGAATGCTTTACATTTGCTTTGAAATTTTGTAGTCATTCAAACTCAGTGAATATAGYAGCAAAGGCAGCAATATACCCTCCCAAGTGTCCAAGTAAAATTACACCACAGTTAAAAAGAAGATACTGTTCTTTTTTTCTTTTTTTTTTTTTTTGTGGTACAAATTCTTTCAAAGTGAGGGGAAGGAATTTAAAAAGAGGCATAAATTAATTCATTTTGAGCAGCAAGCTTGGGATTGGTTCTCTGTTTCAGCAGTCTTGTGCTTTCTAATATTAGTAGAGTCCATTTGATGACAGTGTGAAAGAAATATTTTTGCAGTGCCTGATTTGCAGGTTCATTTCTGACTTTTGCATCATGCTCTTCTTGGTGAATACCCTGTGCACACCTGGTGTGATGCAGGTACATAGAGGGCCCCAGAAATGTCTGGCAATCTGATGAGCGGGAGTGCTGGACCTGCCTAGGATATGGGGCCAGGCTTTTGTGTTGCTTTCAATCCCAGGCACTTTGTGGTAGTGTGGTGCTTGATGAAAGTACGGCACCAAAATGTCAAGGCATATACTTTGATTGTTTTATGAAGCCCTAAAATGTCACTTGACAAAATATCTCGGTCTTCCTCATAGCTCTCTTCTCAGTTGTTAGTGGTAGTAAATGCAGTGCATTGATCGTCTCTGTTGTTTCTGGAAAGAAATGTGATTGCCTTGCCCAGGACCAAATCAGTCAGATCTGACCACTCCAGTCAGATCTCCTGGGTCCAGAAAACACACAAGTGTCCTTCTGCTGCTGTCAGTCTCAGAAATTAACAGCAAGGTGAAATGTCAGTTCTTAGGGATGAGGTTTCTTCCAGTGAATATCTGTCTAAAATTCTTCATACTTCAGGTCCTACAGCTTAGGACATGTTTTCTTATTTTGTCCTTTCCTCCAATGTCTGTTATTTAAATAATTCCAACAACTGAGTTACGGGATTATACATATTTTACACTTACATGATTCAGGACACCTTGCCCTCTGGGCATGTTACAGAAATGCACAGAAATTACGGGGGAAGGGTACTTTTTCTGGGTCAGATAAAGTGTGTTTGGCTTTAGAAAGTAATCTGGGTGTCTGGGTTAGTTCTAGTCTAATAGATCTTTCTATAATACTTTTGAGTACTAGGCTTTGTTTTTTATCATTTGTTTTCTCATTATGAAAATTGGCTCATAAAATTGCCTTCCACTTGAGTCTTGGAAGTTGCCTGAGTCTTGGAACTGTTTGTTGGGATGAATAATAGCACTTTTACTTGGGAGACAAAAGCATATAATAAAGTTGATTGTATCACTGTGAGAAGAATGTTAAAATCTGGCTTCAAGAACACAGCTCTTACCCAGCAAAACCTGCCTTTTGCCTTCCTTGTCTTTTGGAGAGATGAGGGAGAGGTAATGATTTGAAAAGTATGAGATCTAATTAGAGTCATCTTTGTAGCACAAATACTTCAGGAAAAGGCAGTGTGTGAGAAAACACCCCTCTTCGATAACATTTTCTCTATCCTTTAAAAACAAAAAAAAGACACTATTTTCCCTCCTTGTAGTACACCAGGGTGCGGGAATGATAAGGACATTGGAAAAGCATGAGGAATCTACCTAAAGCTTCCCAGCATGGGATTTCGTAATAACAGTGGCATGATATAGAGGGAGGAAAAGCTCTCTGATGGCTGAAATATCAACGTACAGCAGCTGCATTAAATCTATAGGATCTTCATGTTCCTGCAGATAACTCTGTGCCATGTAAATTTGGGCTTTAAGTGAGCCTGCATGTTTTCTATATGGTGATGGAAGGCTGGCTGTCTTTGGGCACAAGCAGTACTTGGTACTAGAGGGGAAAAAAGAATACCTACATTTGCTCTGAAGTTTTGATGTAATCTGAGGACTGGACAGCTCTGAGAAGCTCTTCTGTAGTTTTGAGCTGCCTGTCTTCAGAGAAAAGGAATTAGTCTGGCAGGTGAAGAGGAAACAGTGAGGGGACTCCCCTCTCTGCCTCTCCATGTATAGCAGAAGAGGTGTGCAGGAGCTGCCCACAAATCTTCGAGAGGAGAGGAGCCCCAGCTGCACAGCTCTTTGGGCACCCCAGAGGGACACCAAGTGGCTAGGGAGACACTGAGTAGCCTCCTCCATAGGTGAGGAGATGAGTTGTTTTAGAGTTATCACTGGGAGGAACACATTAGTTGGAACTTCCTTAGCAAATGCCACAGGGAAAAAAAAGGTTTAATTGCCGAAAGAAACTGGCAGCTTCAGCTCTTTTTTCTTAAGAGCCCTCTCTCCAACAGCACTTAACAAGAGCATGTCTTAAAATTCCTCTTTCTTCTGTTTCACCAGTCATATAGCTTCAGCCACGGTAATTAACAAAATGCAATTAGAAAGGCAAACCACATTCCACTTGTATTTTTCTATTGGCAAGTTGGAGATTTTTTTTTGAGACAACTGAAGGATACATCACATCACTGCTTTAATGGCTCATAGGTGTTCAGCCCTTGCACGTTCAGTGAAGGTATTGACAAGGATAAAAAATCTAGGACAATAGCTCACTGAGTTAAAACAACTTTAACAGGGAAAAGCCCCCATGTACGTTGAATATAAGCTTATAAAGCAGAGAGTTTTGGGGGGTAACCAGCATGGCAGAAGCACTCTGACAGTACCTGACCTCTCTGCATAGTCTTCTCTGTAGTGACTATTTTTTCCACGTAATCAGTCACTCTTCTTCTCATCTGTTGCCTGGGGATTTGTTGCCACATCCTAAAAAGTGCCCTAAATGTTCAGCATTAGAAATTTCCCTTGAAACATTGTTCACCTAATTCTTCCATGTCCCAAAGCAGACAGAAGTACCATGTAAGCTTTAACAATTCAGTAAGGTTGGACGATGTTAGGATAACGTGAAATTGCTTAGGTTCTGAAGGTCCCTGCCTTGGATTGCAATAGGGGCATCATGGGCATAAACACAGGGTGTGACCTAAAGGGGACTCCAATATCGTCCCCTAAGCTAAGGCAAAATCAAAACACATGTTGTAGGACAATGAACGTATTTTTGGCCACTGAAGTCTGAAAGAGCTCTAAAGTGTAYGACAAGCTAAAATTCTTTTCCAAGAGCTGCAGAGGGAGTGCTTACTTTAGCTAAGCTGGCACACGATTAAATGAAGCATTCAGTTTCCAGCAGTCATTTGGGAAAAACATCCACAATCGGTCTTCCACAAAATGTCTGAGATAACAGAAGGCAACTTTTTGAAGTGTGACGTCAACAGTGTTTAAACAGCATGAAAGACTGAAAGCTCAGCCCAAGGTTGGGAGCTGATAATGCAGGAACAGCAGGGTTAGCATCACAGGAAATAGTGAGGAAGGTGAAACAAGTGAGATTGCTGTGGGTCAGGTAGAAGCATGCCTGTCTACTTCTCATTTTTCATAGCAGCTTGCCATTTAAGTCTTTATCTCAGATAAATGCTAACTCTGTCATTAAATTATCTTTGCTTGAGTAAAAGGACTGTGTGTTTTTTAGGAAGTAAGATTCCTTTTTTTCCCTCGAAGAACAGTGTCCTTTTATCTATATCCCAATTAAAGGCAAATCCTAGAATATGCAAAATCAGGGAGCTTTGAGGATGTATCTGACTCTTGTCAGCCCGAAAGCTAAGTAGCTTGCATTATGTTTACCATGCTTCAGGTTGAGGATTCTCTGAGTTAGGTTGATTACAGCGAATATTTCTCTCTGACATAGTGTTTGTATCCAACAGCGAATAACATAAAAGTTAAGCATGTTATATTATTGCATCAAAATATCAAAAGATCTTGGAATTTGTGTTCTGTAGTCTAATGCAATTCAATCTGCTACAGAATGCTGCATAAAAGTGTAAGTGTAATGTGTGGTGTAATGAAAATTGTGCAGTGCTATTATTGATTGCACCTTGTTAAAATTTTAATGTGATACTGTAAATATATGTAGAGCACATACATTTGTAAATTCATAATTGGAAATATCTTAATAGTTATGAGAGTAGATAATAAATCAATTAATTTCAAATCAATTTAAATCCAAAATCCTTCCCTTATTCAAAAAGATAGCCCATTTCTTTTTAGTGCATATAAAAGCACACATGGGCTCTTATGTACTTCTTGCACGTTTGTGTTTGTGTGTTCTGGATTCTCCATAAAGCAGAAAGAAGACAGATATACCTTTCTACTAGCGAGACACCAGTTTAAGAAAGGAGACCAGGAGCTAGTAAGAGTAGGGTGATAAGTAGCTGTGTAGAGTAGGATCTTTGCTAGACTCAGCTGACTGTAGTGGGAAAGCTGGAGGTCTGTTTGGGAATGCAGGACTTCCAAGAAATACACACTGATTATAAAACCCTCTGATTTCTTATAGCTCATCTTTGTTCTCCATCAGAGTACAGGGATTTGCATAATGTGTGGTGGTCAGCTAGAAGTGAACGATAGGTGCAGGCAGATAACTTACTAACTCATCCAGCTGGAAGTGAGCGTGCCTTTTGTAAGTCAGATGGCAGCAGTGTGCTCTAAGCTGGTTCCATGAAAGACAGTAAACTTCCACTCAAGGAAGCATTCAGTTCTCTTGGCACAAGCTAGAACCCCTTACAGAAATGTATTCCTTCAAATGTCCTGCTGGTTGAGAACTTAATCAGCTGGTGGCTGGCCACATCTGCGAGATGACCTGAGCAATATCTGAAACTGTCACTGAGGAGATTCATTCCACTTTACAATGGTGCAGAAGGTTAAAGCTAAAGTGTGGTTAACAGAGAATAAAGAAAAAAAAATCCACTTCTTGAAATTGTACATTTTCATAAGAYAGAAATCAGTATAAATGCATGGTTCAGGGATGCAATATTTCTCAAAACAATCATGGTCACAGGTTTGAGGAACCCATCAAGTTTTTCAAATAAAGTGATTTCTGGATTATTGTCTCAATCCCCAATTATGCTAGAGAGAAGGAGCTTTAAATGGCATTGTAGCATTCAATGAAAAATGGAACTGAATGCTTCCCACCAAGCCCCTCTTTCAGAGTATGGAATGCTTAAACAACTATTCTTCCACTCCATGTGACAAATATATGACAAACTGTCCTCAGAAATAACCAAGAGGAAAGCAAGTACGGAATATACATCTCTGAGTGTAAACTCTTAATATGTGAAACTGGTATGTGGAAACACACTCAAGTAAGCAGCCCTGTTGTCTGCTAAGGAACAATTCTGTAAGATCTGAGTAACTAACAATATGGGTAATTTGACTGGCATAAAGAAGTCTTAAACTATGTAAAAATGAACCACAGTAGAGCAGGAATAATACATTTTGAAGAACAAGTAAGCAGATAGCTTTGAAAATTGCTGGGTTAAAATTCTAGCTAGAGGAAATAGAACTTGGTTTATCCATGGAGAGATTACTAATATCTTCCCTGTTCTACATAGCAAATTCCAGATATGATCTATTGATACTCTGTGACTGGTAATGGAGATGACAAAAGAGGCTTTATATTTTCTTAAAAAACAGGTGTTGATATAGAGAACCTATAGTACAGTAATTCAAGTCTAGGAAGTTGTCCTTTATTTGCTGTTAGTTAAAGTGTCAGTGTTAGAAACAAACTTAGTATGCTTGTCTTTAACACTGTCATATCTAGTTTGTTCATTCATGGGAAAGTCAAGAATTAGCGCTACTAACAATTCAGATAATTTGACAACATCAAGTGTAACCCATATTAGCTCAAACATTCATTGCCATGCTTTTATCCCAAGAAACCTGCTTTTAATAATTGATGCAAAGTATGTGTTGCTGCCACTCTTCATTGTTTAATTACTTTTTTGATCAAACATATTAATGAAGGAAGACCTAATAAATCATGCAAGAGCACAGCAAAGCACTTAGTTAATATGGTTTGCATTGATTAATGGCAATAGAAGACCACGGCAATCTTCAAACAGTGGTTATATGTGACCATGCACAATCATAAGGACTTTTTCAAACAAATTCCTTTAAAAAAAGAAAAAAAGATTGAGACAAGAGATTCTTATAAAAATGAGAGAGGCTGGATATTTTCTGACTTGTTCTGGAGTTCCAGGTTGCTGCTATAGTGATGGATTAAAGCTATTTTAAAGTTCTAGTGAAAACTGGATCCCTGTGGTTTGGCTGCGGAAGAGCAGGATGCTCCATTGCGGTTAGGGGCTGGCAGGAAGGGGACTCTGCATTCAAGGCAGGGCATCATGCAGTGACATCCCTCTCAATGGTCAGGAATTTTGCTGTAAGAGAAGTTGTCAGCTATTATGATGGCAGATAATATGCCTCCTCCTGTTCTCAGAGAATGTGTTTTCAGCTGTCATTTTATCAGCCCCTATTGTTCATAGGGTTCACTACCTTATTCTGAGCTTAGGGTCTTCTTTCTGTTTTGTGATACTGGCAAAAAAATACATGGTTGGAAGCCAAAGGGTAAAATGAAGGTGAGCAAGAGTGACATAGTAGAAACAATAAAGATTAAATGGAAGAATTATGAGCAGGTGATCAAAAATGAGGCTGTCACCTGTTAAATACACTGTTTGATGTTAGAAGGTATGTGACTATGTCTGTGCGCGATGTGTGAAAGAGTAGTATGCCCAGACCTCTTGAGCTTATTGAGAGGCATATRAGACTTCCATTTTAAATTAGTTTCAATTTTTAACTTGTTAGTCACTGATGTCTACTCAAGACCTACATTTCTTCTGTCACTCCTCATGCTGTGCTCTCCTCTCACTCTCCACAGGGACTGATAGTACTTCTTCAAATCCTCTCAACCCTGTCACCTCACATGCCCCAGCAATGGGCTCAGAAGAAGCATCTGGCCAAGAGGGCTGCCTTGCTGCTGCTGCTGCATTTTTTCCTGTTAACCTGGCTCTACATCTGAGAAAGGTTTCTAGGACCAGCTCTTCCCCACACACCTCTGGGCATTTCTAAGTACATAATGCTCAGGTGATCAGGCAGACTTGCAAGAGCACTGAAGCACCAAAATAACCAGAAAATGATTTTCAGTGAGTGGGAATAAAGCTCTTGAGTTTTTCAGATGCTGTTGAAAATCCCCCTGGCCACTGATTCATTCTTTATGTCCTGAAATATTCCAAAAAATCTTGCTTTACAGAGCTTCCTCCATGTCTCACTGCTAGTGTGCATTACAGGCAAGGCTTTCCTCAGCCTATCCTCACCAGCAAGGAGGGTGTTTGCCTTGATTTGTCTTTACAGTTTATCCCTAAGGGTTTAATTCCTGAAGCAGGTGCTTGCTTTTCCTTTCCTTGTATAGCCTCAGAGGAGAGTCCCCCACAAACTGCTATGATTAATGCATACATGACTTGCTTCCTCCCTGAAAACCTTTCCTTTTGATTTCCAAACAAACAACAGAAAAAGGATGAAACAAGTTGTTCGCCTGTCACAGGAACTGAGGGAGCTGACCTGGTTTCCCTCAGACACAGCTGCAACCGCTGTCGAGAGAGAGGCACTGAGAATATGAGTGCTGTTGGCTGAACCTTCACAAACACTTAACTCATGCATTGCAAACTTCACTACCTTCCAGTTAAGAGAAAAGTGAGGTTACTGTTTTCTTTCTGTAGAACACCTTCCTATACCTCCTAAAGGATCTTCTCTGTAATAGCTCCTTTTAAGCTGATTTTCCATGACAAGAAACTGATAGTGTTAAAGATTCTTGGATGTGGCAAGAAACCCAAATTAGATTTGGGATTCTGTTGTTCAATCATCTCCAAACGGGGAAGTTCAAGTCATTATCAAATATAAGGTAATTTGAGATGTTTAAAAATGTTCATGAGTGGTTAGAGGAAATACAGGAAAATGACAACAAAAATGATGTTGGATTGAATACATTAGACTGGATATAATTAATTTTAGTAGGGTTGTTTTTTTTTTTTTTTTTTTGAAAGCATCTTATAATTAAGTAGCAATTGACTGGGAAATAGTGGTAGACTGGTCCTCTGACTACCAGATGAATCAGATTCCCTGTCTTCTTGTCTTCTAACAGCAACTAGCGATCTCTCCATTGTACATGCTACTGAGCACAGGCTTGGGAAATCTTTTTCTAGCTTTGTGCTGCCATTGTAGGTGGAGTTATTGTTCAGATCTAATGGAGATAACGTACATGATCTTCTTCAGAAGGGAACAGAGAGATAAGCAAGAATGACAACGACATGCAGAAATAAGATGAAGAATTTTTTATTGTAGGTTATTTTAGGAACAAGCTTGGATTAGATAATAAAACTCGAACCAAATAAAACTAAATCACTTAAGCCTGCAATCTGTAATCCCATACTGCCTAGAATAGAGATAATAAATATCTGTGTATACTTAGACACAGCATTCAGAGGGTAATCTCTCTTCTCATCATGTTCAGTTAGAGATGTGAGACATTCTGTGTTGAAGGGTGTTGTGATTAGCCTCTATTTCTGAAGCTGAAGGTTGAAAAGTAAGCCAGGAAGGGGGCTCCTCTGGATCAGTTTGAAGGATGAGTTTCAAATGAACATTATTAATTCGTTTGTTAATGAACGACATTTGTACCTCAGTAGAATTCCCACTGCTTTACACACAGCCAGGTTTCCATTTTAAGTAATCAGTCCCCAAAACCTCAGATTTTTTTCTGAAATGGTGGAGGCATTTTATATAAATTTCCTTTAAATAAGGAGAATAGTAACTGCAACTCAGGAAGAAAGAAAGATTCAGRCTACTTAAGAACTTTAGGGAGGCTTTAATCACAAATCCAAAAAAGGCTTTTCAAAACAGTTCTGTTGAATTAAGCAAGTGAAAGCAGAGAGGGTTTTTTTTTGTTTGTTTGTTTCTTTAACTTTCTACAACAAACACTTTAATCTAAGAGGAAAGCATCCTTCTTTTCCTTTATGGCCACAAAACTGAGTGGATTGAAAGGTTTTAAGAGAAGTTGTGGGAAGTGACAGTTTTCCACTGCTTTCATCAATGCCATTCATTGTTTCCCCAACTTCTTTAATCAAAAGGTTGTTTCCTGTTTATTTTTGGTGAAAAAGATAAGTCTTTCAAGGGTCTTTTTCTGTCCCCAACCACAAAAATCAGGTGCCATTTTCCTTCATCAATCCACCAATTCATACAACCCACGGGAAGAAAGTGAAGCTAAAACTCTGTGCACAAAAGTCAATTCAATCTGATGTTTAACTGAACCTGAAGAATCACTGTTTTTGTTAAAAACAATAACAAAAGCACTTGCCAGAAGTGCAAGATTTGAGCAAAAGACAAATATGGCCAGCCCGAATGGGATCCGGGTCATTTGACTTCCAGTCCATGAAGGCCATGTCTGAAAACGTGAAGGCAGCTATAGGGGCTTAACCTGCTCACCTACCTGAGGTGAGAGGTGCAGACTGCCGTCAACTCCCACGGATTTCAAGGTGAGCTCTGTGAGAGATGAATGAGAAGGAATCTAAGGATGTTCATCACTGAATAGGAAATAATCTCTTTCCATAAGGGAAGATGACTATCCAAACACCCTGATTTTATTACACACCACAGAAATAAAAGTCTAAAGAACTGCTTGAACAGTCTTTCCAAATACTGAAGGATCACAGAGCAGGCATTTGTTTTATGTGTGCAGGGGTCTCTGGGCACTTAGAAATGATAAGATTCAGTCTCCCTGCAGATATCTGCATTGTGATTTGGCTAACTGTTTTTTATTCTTCAGCTATTTTAGTAAACTTGGGAGTTAAAGGCATCAGAGACTTTTGTGCCCTGTGACTTTTGGTTACTAGAATATAGATAGTGACATCTCATATACATTGCTTTGGTAAAAGACAACAGAGAAATCTTGCAAGCTTCAGTTATTTGTTCCTAACTGTCTAACTGGAACAATAAAGAGTTGTTACACTGGAGGTTTTTGAAAATATATTTGAAAATACAGATTATGCTAGATCATGTGTGTTATTTGAGGGTATCTCRAGAACCATGTACATAAAACACCATACAATCATCATGAGCATCAATCAGACAAATTAATTAAATATGTTGCAAGGCTAATGCATGTTCTGACCTGATGCCCACAGGGTGAAAGAGACTGAAGGAGGTCACACTTCTTTCTTTGCACTGATACTCCCTTCAATTCCTGCATAAGGCTTCGAAGACTAATATACCTATCTAAAGCTTGCTAAAGCCCTTGCTCAGTGGCCTAGAAGTGATTTGTAGCAGTTCRCAGAAGAGATCAGACAGGATTTTACTGTCACACTGATAGCTAGGGCTGGGCCTGGGTACATGGTGGGGGGCCCTAAAGGCAGAGCAAATGGAGCTGCCTACTAAGGTGAGCAAAGCAGGGTTGCAGTGATGCCATCTTAAATGTGAGAGTGAAGTCCCTGAGCAATTAATAGTGCAATACTCCCAGAGCTACTGTGTGTTTCAGGCGGGGGAGATCTGTGCATTGCATCAAGCAGTATTGCTGTGAATAGGAAAATGGATAAACAAAAGATCAGACACACACGTATCAACTATTTCTTACTGACTTTACACCAACACTTACATGGATGAAGTACAAAATTTTACATATAGCTGTCTGGATAGACTGCACATTTGACTACTGTTCTAACCACTACTACCAGATTCTTTCTTCAGGAAGAAAATCCTCTAGGATTTGGTGCTATTTTATTACATTCACTTGAATTGGATTTTGCTTTGTTGCATATTAGGACCATATATGATGATTACACAACTATCTGCCAATCTCAATTTGAGAGCGCAGCGAACAGAGGCAGCAAACGGAGGCAGCAGTTTGCGCAGCAGTTCGTGCAGAAGGGCGCACGAAGGAACCTTCGTTTCTGTTCCCTGTGGTGTACGTTTCCTCAAGTATGRTTGTGACACACTGCAGAGCGCATTCCCCAGTGGCTGTTGGAGTTGCTGCGTCAGAGGCTGGGACCCAGACAGACCCTCTGACAGTAGATGCAGCTCTACAGGTCCCAGGCTGCAGGGAGTGCTTGGGGCCTCTCCGGGAGGCCTGGGCTGGCAGCCAGCTCTCCTGCAG
>NW_020448264.1:0-1028 GCF_003343035.1 Apteryx rowi
CCACTGGAGATCTCCAGGACCACGATCAGCTCTGAGCTGGGCTAACTTTACATTTGGATCAGGTTGGTAAGTGCTTTCTCCAGGTGTGTTTTTAAAGACCTTCTGGCCCCTGCCCCAGTGTGGCTCAGCTACCATGGTTGTTTCTTTATTATTTCCTTAAACTCATTTGAAATTTCCCTTACTGCATCTTCTCCTTGTTGTCTCTTGGCCTTTCCTTCCCTTGGGCACCAGCCAGACCATCCCATCTACTTTGACCAAGGACCATCACAGCCTCACCTTCAAGCACAGCCTTGCTGGGATCTCCTGGGACCACTCAGGCAAGCTGTGGTGGCCAGCTCCAAGCAGAGCTATRCACTGTGGGTCCCTACATGGCCTCAGAGGAGAGCGTAAGGAGACATAACATGACCCAGGACAGAGCCTGTGGGCTGACACCAGGGCAGAGCTGGGGTCAGCAGGGCTGAGAAGAGAAGCTCCAGCAGCTCCTTTTTGCATGTGGGCAGGGAGTGATGCACCCAGCAGTGCTCCTGAGAGAGGACGGTAACACAAAACAGGGGGCACTGTGAGCTGCGGTGATGGGCACTGACCATCTGTCCTGGGTCTGAGAGTCCTGGCAGATGGTGCCAGTGCCTGATAGACCTCTGCCCCTGGTAGCAGTAGTGAGTCCCCTCCACGACTGTTGGGAGCTTCTGGAGTGTCGTGGCTCCCATCTGCGCCTCTTCCCTGCACTGGCCCAGCCCTGCTGCCCTGTATGTTGCCCTATGGTCGCACTGTGCAGACATCGCACAGGACAGGGTGTGTTCTAGGGTTCGGAAGCGTCCCCCCCCCAGCAGGGTCCTCGGTGCCCTGTCTCCCCAAGCCCTCCTGTTCTGCAGCTTCTCACAAGTCCCCAGCACCTGCCCTGCCCTGATCCTGTCCCCCTGGGGTTAGCAGAAGGCCATGCTCTGGGGTCTTCTGGGGTCTGGGCCTAGGGAAAGGGGCCAAGCAGGATGGCCATTCCCCCCATACAGGTGCTGAGCCCAGCAGGCAGG
>NW_020448264.1:7499-9075 GCF_003343035.1 Apteryx rowi
GTACAGAACAGCCACCACCAGATCCAGAGCTGGGGAGGAGATGGAGGGGGGCTTCAGGTAGGCAATCACTGAAGTGCTGACACACAGGGAGACCACAGCCAGGTGAGGCAGGCACATGGAAAAGGCTTTGTGTCGTCCCTGCTCAGAGGGGATGCTCAGCACAGCAGTGAAGATCTGCACGTAGGACAGCACAATGAAAATGAAACATCCAAAGAATAAACAAAGACTAATCACAAGAACCCCAACTTCCCTGAGGTAGGAGTCTGAGCAGGAGAGCCTGAGGGTCTGTGGGATTTCACAGAAGAACTGGTCCACTGTGTTGCCTTGGCAGAGTGGTATTGAAAATGTATTAGCAGCRTGCAGCACAGCATTGAGAAAACTACTGCCCCAGGCAGCTGCTCTCATTTTGACACAAGCTCTGCCACCCATGATGGTCCCATAGTGAAGGGGTCTACAGATGGCAATAAAGCGATCATAGGACATGATAGTGAGAAGAGAATACTCTCCTCCAAACAAGAAGACAACCAGGAAGACCTGGGCAGCACAACCCGAGTAGGAAATGGCCCTGATGTTGCTTAGGGAATTGATCATGGATTTGGGGACCGTGGTGGAGATGAAGCCAAGGTTGAAGAGGGAGAGGTTGAGGAGGAAGAAGTTCATGGGGGTGTGGAGGCGGTTGCAGGCTACGGCTGTGATGATGAGGCTGTTGCCAAGGAGGGCAGCCAGGTAGATGCCCAGAAAGAGTGAGAAATGCAAGAGCTGCAGCTCCCRTGTGTTTGTGAATGCCAGGAGGAGGAGCTCGTTCAGGGAGCTGCTGTTGGACATTTTGCTATCTCCAGGCATGGGGGACTGTCCAAAGAAGAAAAGACATTGAGAAGTTAGGAGAGACTTTACAAGCAAAAAAAACCTCCCAAATGTTCCAGTTCTCATGCAACCCCCCCACATTACCTCTCTCTTTCCTGAGAGGATCTTTGTGCAGCTCCCTTGCTTGAGCTCCACTTTGTGCTCACTAAGTGTGCTGCTGTGAGGGGCAGGGATCTCTGTCCATGGGCTCCAGAGGAGTCTGTTCTGCTGTACAGTAGTGGGAATGGGGCAATGGGGGTGACTAGCTCTGACATTCACCATTTCTGTCAGGTGAAATCCACCTGTCATGTAGAAAGGCTTTTCAACATCTTCACTCTGATTTGTAAAGAATGAGGGTTGAGAAACAGAGTTTTAGGGATTTTTTAATATTGCTTATTTTCTTGTAGATGTCCTTGTCACCCCTGAGGAATGTTCCTTGAGGGTAGAAATCCTTGGCAGGAAAAATGGATTCACCGTCCCTTGCTGCAGAGTGAGGACAGCTAGTTTGTCTGTTAGATTTGTTCCCAGCTGTCCTGTGCTTGCAACTCTTTGAGCTGGAGGATGATCACACTCATATGTTGCCCTAAAAAGAAACCAGGCCCTGCTGAGAGTGGACAAGTCCAGTTTCAAAACTGCAGATCCCCAGCCTTCCCTGCCTTTCTCAGGGCACCAGAGGGAGGTCTCCACACTCCCCTTCTAGGCAAGGACACACAGGGCTCTTTTCAGATGCCCA
>NW_020448264.1:11268-12287 GCF_003343035.1 Apteryx rowi
GGGCATCTCATGCCCGTTATAGAAGCCCCTGGGATGCAGTGGGATGCAGATCCCTCCCATGAACTCCACAAACACAATGGAGGTGGGATTCCCCTTGCCAAAACTGAAGTGAGCACAACATAGAGGTCTGCATGGGAGCTCCTTGTCTGAGTTCCCATTATAATCCCTGGAGATGGAGGGTAGCAGTCAGCTGCTCACACACAAGTACCTGGTGACAGYTGAAGAGAGAGAGGTGGTCCCAGGCATGTGCCAGTGTCTGCTTGCTCTGATGGAGCGACTGTGAGACCCACATCCTTCTGCAGCATCAGGTGGGGGCCAAGTGGGATATTTCCTTGGCCATCTGAAAGGACATTAGATATCCACTACAACTAGACAAAGCCCCTCACTCACTAGGAAGCAGAGACAGATGAAGATCCCAATGTTACGAAGAGCTATTGTAATTCTGTGCAGACACTTGATTTAATGACATAAAAACAGAAACTGCTGCTGGCCTGTGTGGGACTCAGGCAGAAGGGACCTCACAATCTACACTGAAGCCATAAACGTGATTCTGGCCTATCAGCAGCAGAGACAGAGGTGACTTTACATGAACCTGCAGCAACCGAGAGCCTGCTGATGGCCCATAATTTATGGAGAAGAAAGTGACCTCACAGTCAGCATCAGAGCCTTTTCCCCACTTTTAGCCTATCAGGTACTCAGGCAGCAGGGACCTCACAATGAACATACCAGCCATGTGCCTGTTTCTGGCCTATCACCACCAGAGACTCTGGTGGCATCACAAGAACCTACATGAGCCAAGAGCCTCCTGTTGGCCTGTCAGCTCCAGGGAAAGAAGTGACCTCACAGCCAGAATCGAAGCCATGTGCCTGCTGCTGGCCTATCAGCACTCCGGCAGAAGGGATCTCAAAAGCACCTACCCCACTCATATGCCTGCTGCTGGCCTATCAGGTACTCAGGCAGAAGTGACCTGACAAGCACAAACCCCAGCCATGGCCCTGCTCCTGGTCATGTTCTCACAC